>NC_079227.1:18161382-18408491 GCF_029633865.1 Lampris incognitus
ATAGCATACGTGTATCGTACATTTGTAAACCAGTTAGTATGTAGCTTTTCATATTTTCTTTTTAACTGTGAATCAACATATTCACTACTTTCAGGAACATAATGAGAGAATGGAGTGCAATGTGTGTGTGTGTGTGTGTGTGTGTGTGTGTGTGTGTGTGTGTGTGTGTGTGTGTGTGTGTGTGTGTGTGTGTGTGTGTGTGTGTGTGTGTGTGGTGTATGAACAGTATGTATCTTTGTAGGTATACACAGCCAATGCAAGCTATATAGTCAGTTCGTAGTTGCTAGTTGCTAACCAACTTGGGAATGGCGGTGCAATTCCTGTTACCATGGCGATGTCTGGGCACATCTGTAATAAAAAAAACAACTTGAGAGGGATTAATTTAAGGGAATATGTTGATTAATTCATCATGGCTGGATACTGAAGCACTTCTCCATTCGCTCTGATCTGTGATCCATCAGCCGACTTGTATCGGCTTTTGACTCCCTTTCTCTGTTCAGCTGTGTCAATGACAGGCGTGTATCTTTGCCTTCTGTCACACATAACTGAAGTCCAAATGGGGCACAAAACATTAAAGAAGAAGTTGTCAATGCAATGACAATTATGAAAAGCTTCTAAACATGTTCACTATTATTTGCCACTGGTGCTGGGCAAAGATGAATTTGTGCAGGGTAGGTCCACTTTTGAAGAACTGATCAAAAAGGAAGACCTCTGTCTATCAGTATAGCCAACCTGGTCGTGCAAACTTGGGTGCAAACTTAGATCTTTAAATGAAATTGCTCCACTTAATCGGGTCAATCTTTCTCATGTTCTTTTCAGCTGAAAAGTTTTAAGTGAACAGTCTTGCATGTTGCAGATGGCCACCAGTCTGAAACATGATAAGGCAAGGCAGCTTTATTTGTGTAGCACATTTCATACACTGGGGGAAATCAAAGTGCTTCACAGAGTAATAAAAACATGGTAAAGGTAAAAGATTTACAGTTAAAAAGTGCAAAAGTAGAAACAAGAAATACCAAAGATAAGATACTTAAAAAGTAAACTAGTGCAGTTCAAATCAAATCAAACGAAATAGAAAGATAAAAGAACACAAAAAAATAAGCCCACAATTACATACACATTGTGCATAAATTCTGCTCTTGGTCAGAAACTTCACCATCCACAGATGGATGAGAATCATACAGGGTAAGGCTATGTCCTCCCCGCATATAGTGTTCACACATGCACAAGTAAACATTGTCCGCACAAGACAAATGAAAATTTGTACTTGCCGTGTCAGCTCTGTTGGGATCCTGAACAGAAACAATTAAAATGAAGGCTATTTAAAAGCTAAGCTAAAAAGATGTGCCAGGGGACTTTTTTTTCAGCAAAAAACCCGTCCCCAGCACGTCCCCTAAAGGTCCTCTCCGAATGTCTGGTAAATGTCATCTTGTAGGGTTTTCGTTATGTCATGGGGACGTCTAGAAGACTTTCCCCTAAAGGTCTGCTGCAAATGTCCGGTAAATGTCATTGTGTAGGGTTTTCATTATGGCAAGTCAGAAGTCAGAAGACTTTCCCCTAACATATCTGCAATGTCGCGCAATAACGTCCCACATCACGTCCCAGGGACGTCTAGAAGACTTTCCCTTAACGTCCTTGTAATTTCCTCGGGATGTTCTCTAAACGTCCGACAATAACGTACCCGTGACATCTAGAGGACTTTTCTCCTAATGTCCCTGTAATGTCCTCGGGACGTTTTTTTGAACATTCTGCAATAATGTCCTTGTGACATACTGAAAACCCTACACTATGACATTTATCGGATGTTCAGAGAGGACCTTTAGAGGATGTACTGGGGACGTTTTTTGTTTGCTGGGTAGTCATCTGGTGTAAGTGATATGTAGATTTGTGTGTCATCTGCATAACTATGGTAGACTACGTTATTGTTTTGTATGATTTGGCCTAATGGAAGCATATAGAGATTAAAAAAGAGAGGTCCCAAAATTGAGCCCTGTGGAACCCCACAAGTCATGACCATCTGCTCGGGCACACAGTTTCCAATGTAGACAAAGTACTTTCTGTCATGAAGGTATGACTTGAACCACTTAGGGACAGTTCCGGACAGTCCCACCCAGTTTTCTTATCTTTGTAATAGAATTGTATGGTCCACAGTGTTGTTCTGTAAAGAGGATTCTAGTTGAGCTGTGTTTTTGTTGCCACACGGACCCTTATGTGTGTTACACAGAAGTCTTAATAAAATGTTCATGCATCGTACACTCTGCTCTCTGGCTCGTTGTTGTTAACCCTGGCACAGCCTTGTTTTTAACGTAACGTGGTGTCAGAAGTAAAAGAAAAACAACAGTAAAGATGAACTAAACCTGATAATGCAAAACGACATCAGAAAAAAGGAAGGGAATATGGACGGAGGTGGCACGGTGGTGCGGTCACCTCACAGCAAGAAGATACTGGGTTTGAGCCCCAGTTAGTCCAACCTTGGTGGGTCGTCCCGGGTCGTCCTCTGTGTGGAGTTTGTATGTTCTCCTTGTGTCTGCATGGTTTCCTCCAGGAGCTCCAGTTTGCTCCCACAGTCCAAAGACATGTAAGTCAGGTGAATTGGCCATACTAAATTGTCACTAGTTATGAATATGTGTGTTTGTGTGTGTGTGTGTGTGTATACACCCTGTGATGGCCTAGCGGCCTGTCCAGGGTGTCTCCCCGCCTGCCGCCCAATGACTGCTGGAATAGGCTCAAGCATCCCTGCGACCCTGAGAGCAGGATAAGCGGTTCAGATAATGGATGGATGGCTGGATGGATGGAAGGAATATGGATGGAGGAGCACCGGCACCACAGCCAGCCCCAGTTAGCCTCACCAGGCAAGTTCGACTTCACCAATGCCAATGAATGGCCGAAATGGATGAAGCGTTTGGAATGCTACAGAATAGCGTCAGGATTCGAAAAGCATCAGAGGAATTTCAGGTGAATGCTTTTATGTATACAGCTGGCGATGAGGCCGAAGATATTTTAGATGCATTACCTTTGACAGACGGACAGAAAAAGTCATACAAATTAGTCATGGAAGCTTTCAGTACACACTGCGTTAGCAAGAGGAACGCCAAATCAAATCAAATCAAATCAATTTTATTTGTATAGCCCAATATCACAAATTACAAATTTGCCTCAGTGGGCTTAACAGCAACACAACATCCTGTCCTTAGACCCTCTCATCGGATAAGGAAAAACTCCCTAAAAAACCCCTTTAACAGGGAGAAAAAATAAGAAGAAACCTCAGGGAGAGCAACAGAGGAGGGATCTCTCTCCCAAGACAGACAGCGTGCAATGGATGTTGTGTTCACGCAATTTACATAATATAACATTGAAAGAGGGTAACATAATTATAATGGACATAAAATTTATGAAGAACATGATGCACAGGATGCCAAGCAGTGTCCACGTGCCAACGGAGCAGTCCAGGACCCAAGCCACGCGACCAGCATCATCATGTAATAAGAAAAACTTAGGTGAGGAGTGGAACGGCAGGCAGCATCCAAATGGCAGCCACCATCACCACGGAAACCTGGGAGGAGAACCGACTGCACATGCATGCAAGAGAGACTCACATGACACCATTCAAACACAGAAAAAGAGAAAGGAGAAGACATCATTCAGAGAGAAAGAAAAGACATGTTAGAGAAGAGAACAGTTTGCAATAGTCATTAGCCATAATCAATTAAGTCATCAATTCGTCATAATCTATACTCGATAATCTCGTCAGCCGAAGAGTGGTTGGTACATTCATTGAGACAGAAAACCAACCCGCCATCCAGTACAGGTTGTGAAGCACTCAACTTAAAGGCAACTAATTGTAAACTAAGGCAACAAGATGAGTTTTAAGTTTGGATTTAAAGGACTCAACAGACTCCGATTGTCTGATGGCAGCAGGCAGTTTATTCCACAAAAATGGAGCCCAATAGGAAAAAGGCCCTGCCACCAGCTGACTTCTTTTTAACTTTGGGTACACACAGGAGCCCTGTATTTTGAGAACGAAGTCATCTTTGAAAGGGTACACATGCTTCAACAGCCGGAGTCAAGAGCCGGGTGAAAGTGTAGTCTTTCATAACAGCGGTGCATACACTTGCTGAACATTGTGCATTCGGAGCCCTGAGAGAACAGTTAATAAGGGACCGAAGTTTGCATAAGAGATGCTAAGCTATCTGAATGCTTACAGTTGAATGCAGATTTGACATTAGAAAAAAGCTATGATGAGAGTGAGACAGAGTGCAGCAGTGAAAAAGCAACAGCCAATGCTACAAGGGACAGAGCAGGTGACGGGACATGCTGAAGCGATACACAAAAAGAACAACGGGGGGCAGAAGGTGATGAAAGATAAAATGGATACCCAGTCATCTGGATGTGCCAGATGTGGAAACTTGAGGAAACACCTCTGGAAAAACGGTCCTTCTCGTGATGCCAAGTGTAGGAGATGTCACAAAAAAGGACACTTTGCTAAGAAATGTAAGTCAACTGGTGGTGTCCATGACATTGCACAGGCACAGATAGAGAGCAAAGATGAGGAGGACTTTTCTTTCTTAGGAGAAATGTGCTCAGAGGAAACTGAGGAGTAGATTGAATTGTTGCAGTTGAACAGGGAAGAAACTGTTTTCAAACTGGACACTGGGGCAGTAGTCACAGCAATTCCAAGCAGCACGTTCTCCATCAAAAAGCATGGGACACTGCAAACTGCCATGTAAAGTGCTTTATGGACCAGGAAATCACAGACTGGAAGTAAAATGATACTTTAAAGGTAAACTGATCATTAAAAATGAGACAAAAAGAGAACTGAACAATATGTTTATGTTGTTGTTGGACTGTCAAAGCCCCTACTAGGTCTCCCTGCAATAGAAGCTCTCACATTAATACGGTGTCTCCACACGGTCCAAGCCCAGCAGGAGGATGTTAAAGCCCAGTACCCCACAGTATTTTCTGGCTTAGGAAAAATAAAGGAGCCCTACACAATCAAGTTGGAGCCAGACGCCGGCCCATATGCTCTGTCAACTCCATGCCACATCCCCCTGCCACTGCGTGACAAGGTGTGAGCAGAGCTGAACTGTATGAAGGACATGGGGGTGATTTCTAAAGGGACACACCCACACCATGTTGCGCTGGCATGGTCGTGGTGCCCAAGGCTCAGGGGAAGATACGACTGTGCGTAGACCTAACACACTTGAACAAGTGGGTGCAGCGAGAGAGAGACACATCCTCCCAGCAATAGACCATACACTAGCCACGGTGGCAGGGGCAAAGGTGCTCACGAAGCTGGATGCCACCTCTGGCGTCTGGCAAGTCCCAATATCAGGACAGCTCACTCCTGATGACATTTATCACCCCATTTGGGCGATATGTATTCAATCGCTTACCGTTTGGGATCTCATCAGCCCCTGACCATTTCCAGCGTCGTATGTCACAGATGTTGGAGGGGTGTACAGGAGTAGTTTGTCATGCTGACGAAATATTAGTGTATGGCGAAAACATGCAGCAACATAATGAGAGACTGCATCAGGTGCTGAAAAGGCTGAAAGAAGGATTGACACTGAACAACGAAAAATGTGAGCTCGCCAAGGAGAGCATCATGTTCGTGGGTCACTGGGTCACAGCAGACGGTGTGACATCAGATCCAGGCAAGGTCAGAGCTATCATGGGGGTGCCTGAACCTACCGGGGTGGAAGGTGTGCGGAGAGTGATGGGGATGGCCAACTATCTGGGCAAGTTTTTTACCTCACCTTGCATCATACACACACCCGATCGAAGACCTGCTCAGTGAGAAAATTGAATGGTGCTGGGGGACACCACAGAAAGAAGCATTTCAGAGACTGAAAACCGAACTGACTTCCCCACACATGTTGGCTCCATACTCACCAACAGCAGAGATATGTGTATCTGCTGATGCCTCATCCTTTGGCCTTGGGGGTGTCCTGAGCCAACACCAGACAGATGGAACATGGAAACTGATTGTGTGCATCTCAAGAGGCCAGTCCAAGGCTGAAAAACATTACGCACAGATCGGGGAGGTGGCTTTGGCAGCTACTTGGGCTTGTGAACCCCTGTCGCCCTATCTCCTGGGATTAAAATTCAAATTAGAGACTGATCACAAGCCACTAGTGCCACTGCTGAGTACCAAGGCACTAGATGTGCTCCCTCCGAGAGTACTGAGATTCCGGCTGTGGCTGATGAGGTTCACATTTGACATCATGCATGTACCTGGTAAACACTTGATAACAGCAGATGCATTATCAAGAGCCCCCATGAAACACACGCTCACACAAGCAGAAAAAGACAACGAGACAGATGTCAAAGTGTTCATGGATGCAGTCATTCAAGGCCTTCCTGCTACAGAAGCAAGACTGAAAGCCATTCAAGAGAATCAAAAACCGGACCCCATCTGTACAAAGCTAATCAAGTACTGCGAGACTGAGTGGCCTGAGAAACATGCCCTCCCACCAGAGCTGGGGCCATACTGGCCTGAAAGAGAAAACCTCACCTTGGCTGGGGAGTTGTTTCTCAGAGGACAGAGAATCGTGATTCCCTGCTGCAGGAGACAAGAAATCCTCCACAACCTCCACAGTGGTCACCAAGGTATTGTAAAGTGCAGGGCAAGGGCCTGCCAGTGTGTCTGGTGGCCAGGACTGTCTGTACACATCAGTCAGATGGTGGAGAACTGCAGCACATGTTCACAGCACAGGGTAGAGCATAGAGAGCCCTTGCTGACCACTCCAGCGTTAAGAGAGACACTGGCAACGGGTGGGTACAGACTTATTCTTCTGGGAGGAAAATACTTTCCTTCTCGTAGTGGATTATTTTTCATGCTAAATTGAGGTAGCCCACCTCAAGGTAGCTTCTGCTAACACTGTCATCGCTGCTCTGAAGGAAGTGTTCAGCCCCCATGGAATACCAGAAACAGTCATGTCTGATAACGGGCCACAATACAGCTGTGCACTCTTCAAAGACTTCACCACGGAGTATAGTTTTACATATGTTACCAGCAGCCGGAGGTATCCACAGGTGAACGGGGAGGCGGAGTGTGCAGTGGCTACTGTAAAAGGACTGTTGAAAGGAGGAGGTAAGAAAACAAAGGCTTTGATGTCATACCGTGCCACACCTCTGGAAAGTAGTTATTCCTCTGCACAACTCCTCATGGCAGATACGCACCACCATACCACAGCTCCCGACATCCTTACGCCCACGTTGGCCAAACATCCGAGGATTCAGGAAGTCTGAGAAGCAGGCAAAAGAGAACCAACAACACCACTACAACCTGCGTCACAGATCTTGTCCTTTACCACCACTGCAGTCGGGCCAAAATGTGTGGCTCCCGAAAGAGAAGAAACGGGACTGTCATTCAACATGCGACAACACCCAGGTCCTACATTATACACACAGATGAAGGACAGGTCAGTAGAAATCGCACACATATGCGCACAGTACACCATCCACAACCTCAGACACCACCTGATACACCTGACACAACTCCAGAGCCACGTAACACTGACACAAACACTCTTATCACCAGAGACACAAAAAAAAATCACAAACAAACTGATGCAACCAACACTTCAAAACACCATGTGACAAGTTCAGGCTGTGTCACGCCCACCAGTGCATCCGGATTTGTAAATAAATATTGTATAAATGTTCTGTAAAGATGTGATGTGTCAGAGGGGTTCTTACTAAAAGGGGGGGGGGGGGGTTCTGTAAAGAGGATTCTAGCTGAGCTGTGTTGTTTTAGCCACACGGACCCTTTTGTGTGTTACACAGGAGTCTTAATAAAACGTTCATGCATCATACACTCTGCTCTCCAGCTCATCATTGTTAACCCTTACACAGCCTTGTTGTTAATGTAACAAGTGTCAAAAGCAGCACTAACATCCAGCGGTACTAGAACAGAGACTTTGCCTGAGACGTTGTTCAGGCAAACGTCATTTATTATCTTTATGAGTGCAGTCTCAGTGCTATAACGGGGCCAAAATCCAGATTTAAAGTTACTGAAGCAATTTTTCAATGCTAAATGTTACTTAACTGTTCGTAAGCAACTTTTTCAATAACTTTACCCTAAAAATGGCAAGTTTGATATAGGCCGATAGTTATTCAGTACAATAGTATCAAGACTGGTCTTCTTTATGTGAGGCTTAATGACTGCAATTTTCAAAGCCTTTGGAAAAATGCCAGATTGAGACAATTATTAACTATACATATTAGTTCTTTAACCAGGCTGCTCAAAACTGTTTTAAGGAAGCTAGTGGGTAAAACATCAAGGCAACAGGTGGATGAATTGAGATTGGAGACAATTTCTTTGAGTCCCTTGTCATCAATGGGATTAAATTGTGTCATACCTACTAAGTTACATATGGAAGACTGCAGTGATCTTGTTTTTTTATTTGGCATTGAGTAGTTAATAGCATTTCTGATACCTTTAATCTTGTTATTAAAAAAGATGCAAACTCAGTATATTTGCTGGTAGAAACTAGTTCTTAGGATATTGGAAACAGAGGGTCAATCATAGCAAATAAAATGTATGATTTTTTACTGTTCTTGCTGATGATCTCAGAGAAAAATGATTGCTGAACACTTTTCAAGTTCAGACTGTAATTTTTCTTTATAGATTTCAAAGTGAATCTGGAGGTTTGATTTGTGCCATTTTCACACTGCTTTCCGGCACTTTTCGGGCTCCTTACAGAATGTTTGTCCATGGTGCCTTTTGCTTACTAGCAATCAATTTAACCTTACCAAGAGCAATGGCATCAGGGGCAATGGGTAATGTAGGCTAAAGAAGGCTAAGCCTTCCCTAACTGCTTGCTATTGCACATCCGACAAGGCCATATGTCCGACTTTTGGATGGACAGTCCGGTTTTTCAGCTCTCTGTCCGGCATCCGGCACAATGTCTGGATGGACGCCTATTTGTCCTCCTTTGATGGTATTGAATAAAAAACATTTTTTGCTCATAAATTCACCCTGAGTGCTAGAGTGCACTTTGTTACACTGCATCTTGTTGGCTACTGAAAGAAGTCTACGTTTTGACTGGCTAATGGTGCGTGCGGGCACTCACAGTTATTTTCAACGTCAATATTTTTATTTTGCGGTTATTGGCTGATGTATCTGTCAAATAAATGGTCTTGTATTTCATTGGTTTAATATGTAAACGCTCGCATTAATGTATAAACGTTGACTGTAAGTCAGTCAAAATGCCGAAACGCAAAACTTTATACAACCCTCAATGGTGTCGAGATCATACATTTGTTACGAAAAGTGCCAAGGACGAATTTCATGCATTTTGTAAGCTTTGCAGAGCCGACGTTGATGTGAGCAGCAAAGGAAAGGGAGCCATTGAACTGTATGCTACAGGTCGTTAAAACAAGTACGATAGTTGGTCAAATATTAGCCTTCCCCATCCTCAGCCTCACCTGCCACCAATGAGTGGCATCAAATACATTCGAAATTTTAGAACTGAAGTTATTCAGTAGATCATCAACATGATTTGAAGGTGGTGCAATTTCAGATTTAATGGCTTCCATAAAAATGTTCTGGTATTTTCATGAAAGTACCTTTTTTAAAACGTTTCCGATCTAATGTTGATTTTTGGTGTAAAAGACAAATCAAAAAATACACAGACATGATCTGTTAGCACAACATCATGCACAGTGACATATGGGTTGGCTCGTTCACATGTTCAGACAGAGCAAACATGTCAAGTATGGCAGAAAGTTATATGGCATTTTTGTCGCTGACATTATGTATCCATTAAAATCACTCGTGATGACTATGCAGTCAAATTCAGTGCAGATAACTGAAAGCATCATAGTAAAATCGTTAAGGAAATGTGGAGATTTTGGGTGGCCTGTGTACAACTATATGTAACAACGACAGATTAATAGACTCGCTAGCCCTTGGCTAACTGGCCAGACTCTTTAGTTGACCGGTTAAAGTAGTCGCCCGTGGTGCGGAAGGCCCGGGTTCGCGTCCCGGGTGCGGCGGTTCTCGGCTGCCCCCCCCCCCCCAAATTTGTTACATATGTAACTCCTGAGACCCAGGAAAAATAATGTTGTTTAGTTTTGGGGTTTTTTTGGGGTTTTTTTTTTACACAAATTAAGTGTTGCGGTGGTAAAAAAAAAACACATTGCAAAGAGAAAATGTTAAAACTCGATTTTTTCAAATTTTACAACATGTCCACTGTAGTGGACAACAGGACTCTATTATTTAAATTAATTGTTTTTAATTGTTCTCAAGCGTGAAACATTTAAAGGCTGAGTATGTACATGGAAAGATCCACTGGAATCATCCAGTAAAGTACAACACCACAAACAAAACAAATAGCAAATGTAGACTTTCCATTCTTATGTATTAACTTCACCATTGTCATTAGACGTTTGACTCTAGATGGCATTTCATGAAGCATTCTGACTTTTTGGAGGCACTGAGGAACATAGCGCACTTTATGCATCTCACAAAGGTTTTGCTTTTGTATCCAGGCATTCTGCATCTAGAAGAATTTGGAATGTTGAGCATTTGGGGCAAATGCTCAACATTCCAAGGCTGATTTTCCTGAGCTTTCGCACCGCGAATAATGGCATCAGCCAATCACGTTGTGCGGAATGGACAATATGTCACAACTCCTATTGTCAATGGCCGACCTGTTGATCATTTGTGTTTGTCATCACCCTGTATTATATGACAAAGGAAGGACACAAATATTATAAAGAGGGGAAACTGGGGGGGAATAGCGTGATCCTCCCTCGCGCCACGTCCCCCTGGTGAAACACCTCACTGTCAGGTGAAAAGAAGCGGCTGGTGACGCCACATGTATCAGAGGAGACATGTGGTAGTCTGCAGCCCTCCCCGGATCGGCAGAGGGGGTGGAGCAGTAACCGGGATGGTTCAGAAGAGTGGAGTAATTGGCCAAGTACAATTGGGGAGAAAAGGGGGGGGGGGCATGAGACTTGACAAATCACCGACACGAAAACGCAAAATTTTGTGTCAGTTATTTGTCATGTCTCCGGTGTGTAAAGGCCTATAGACATCACAGTTGACCTCACTAGGGCTGTGTATTGGCGAGAATATGGTGGTACGATACATATCATGATACAGGGGTTACGATTCAATACATTGCGATATATTTTGCGATACTGTAAGAAAGGCGATAAATTTCGATTTCATAGGCCTGTGTTCTTTGTGCTTATGCTACTTCCTGTCTCAGTTTACGTTGTTCGATTGGAGTGGAAGAGTCAAATGGCTGAAGATAGATTACAACACTGTTGTCTAGCGGTCGTGGGGTTACACACAACACAAAATGTTTGTCCCGAACCTTTACATGTAAACAATTAAAAATCGATATAGTGGTTTTGAGAATCGATACAGTATCACAAAATATAATATCAGGATACTCAAGTATATCGATATTCTCTCTAGACCTAACTGTTAACTCTCACCTTTTACAATTTTGTTGTTTAGCCATCAAAGCTACATGTAAGTAGACAGCTTTGATTGAGAAAGACAAAGCACAATCAACATGTTATAAAAATGTTAAAAGGGATAGTTCACTTGAGAACACTTTCGCACTTTGTTTTATACATCCATTCCTTCCAGAGGTGGGCAATCTTACCCAGAAAGGGCCAGTGTGGGTGAAGGTTTTTGTTCCAATCAAGCAATTACACACCTGTGTCTCCTAATCAGGTTCCTCAGCAAAGACTCTACTGGTTGATGAGTGGGATCAGGTGTGTAACTGCTTGGTTGGAACAAAAACCTTCACCCACACTGGCCCTTTCTGCCTATCCCTGTTCTAATGAATGTTAAACCCCCCCCCTCATTAATTGTTTCATTAGGTTCAAAAATAAAATGTTGGGATCTATTGCCTGGAATACATCTCTGTAGGTTATCCTTACATTTTTGGTTTTGGCCCACCTCATCTGGGTCCTCCTCGCCAGAGCTTTCACTCTCTTCTGTCTCAAACTCTCTCTCTGGACTCTCATCCTCTGATAAATCGACGTCAGAATCTCCCTCAGTGATTCTGTTAAGAATCCTCTCTGCCACCGTCACAGAGCTGTCTACTGAAAGAAATGAGAAACAAACTTAAGAACGGCGTCCTGACGTCCACTACAGAGGACATTCATAAAATTAGCGTTTTTCAAATGAAAATGAATAAGCTCAGCTCTGAAAACTCACACTCGGATATTCCTGGGACGTTTACTTACTCGAAACAATCGAAATATAACAAAATTGTTTTACTTATGAATATCGTGCTTTTATTTCTTTTTTCCCTTAAAATGCGCATACCGAGAGAGAAGCCATTTTGAAAACAGACCCAGGTACGTTCGCAAGGTCACACCCCGCCGCATGTGACGTCATTTTAAAGGCACAGTCGTCCTCTTTAAGGGAAAACAGGAATGAACACAGTAGCATGCATGAGCGTTATGAGCAAAAACGCTATGTCCACTACAGTGGACAAAAATGAATTGCTGGGTCTCAAGAGGAAGAATACAAGGAGAGAATTCAGTTTCCATTTTAAACAACACATGAGAACTCTCAATCGATAACTTCCTACCAAGGAACCTATCCCCAAAAAGGCACAAACACCCCCTCGTTTTTTGTTCTGCCGTGCTTCAAACTCAAATATGAAATTTGGTGGAGTGGATTCAATACGGATAGCATTCCCATTCTTGGTGTCCAAACAAATCTCTTTTATCCATTATCCAAACCAGTTATCCTGCTCTCAGGGTCACGGGAATGCTGGAGCCTATCCCAGCAGTCATTGCAGACACCCTGGACAGGCTGCCAGGCCATCACACAAATCTTTTTTAAAAACATAAAATCAGGCTTGTAAGGGGTTATAAAATCACTGATTAAAAGTGAATCCCCGTGTTACCTCCGGCTTGGTCGGGAGTCCCTACACGCACAATGGGCCGTGTATGTGTGTGGGAAGTCGGATGTGGGTATGTGTCCTGGTCGCTGCACTAGCGCCTCCTCTGGTTGGTCGGGGCACCTGTTCAGGAAGGAAGGGGAACTGGGGGGAACGGCGTGATCCTCCCACGTGCCACGTCCACCTGGTGCAACTCCTCACTGTCAGGTGAAAAGAAGTAGCTGGTGACTCCACATGTATCGGAGGAGGCATGTGGTAGTCTGCAGCCCTCCCTGGATCGGCAGAAGGGGTGGAGCAGCGACTGGGACGGCTCTAGAGAGTGGGGTAAGTGGCTGGATACAGTTGGGGAGAAAGAGGGGGGATCAAGAAAGAAAGAAAAAGTGACTTGTTACACAAGAACCTAATATTAAATAGGGCTAGTTTTAAGTTTGTTGGAGCAGGGCCCAAGATAGTTGGCTTACATGGAATGTGAATCAGATTTGTAGGATTGGAAGATTTTAGTATGACCCGCTTATCTAATCTTTGTCTTGACACTGTTGGCTATTGGATTTGGGAAGGTTGTTCTCTCCCAGGGCCTCACCTTTGCTATAAGATAATTTTTGAATAACAGTTCTGGAATAGCAAAGACCCAAGGTGTCCTAGTTGCTGCCGACGCTGATAGCCGCCGTTCTCATGCTGTTCAAGGCCTTAGAAGCCAGCAATGTGGGTGAAGGCTAAGGTGGACAATGTGGTTGAATTCGGAAGGTTGAGGAGGGTGGCAGGGGGTGGAGGTAAACTGGGGGGGGGGCTTGGGGAGGGGCAGGTGCACCGTGGGGGCGTTGGTGGGCGGATTATAGGTGATGGCAATACCTGTGACCTGGCCATGGTGGGGTGAGTGGGATCATTTTGATCCCAGATTTCACCAAGTCCTCCATCTGGCTTGTAAACCTAAAAGGAGAGACAGGGAGGGAAAGGATGCCTAAGAGTCAGAGGGGAGTGGGAATAGAGGCGGGGGAGTCCAGGACAAAGGTGATGGTGGGGGGGGGTGGTAGGGAGAGCCACAGAGAGGGCAGGTGGAACAGGAACACTGTTGTCACCCTGGAGCTGGCACTCTTTCTATTTCTCAGGCGTAATTAAACAAATAATGCTGGTCCAATTACTAGTCATTGAAAATTATAATTGTCACAAAGTAGAGAATTGTAGATATGTCTTTGTGTGTGTGTGTGTGTGCTTGTGATTATTTGTGAGAAATATGCATGTGTCTGCACATGTACACGTGCGCATACATACGGATGTGCATGCATGTGTGGGTGCGTGGGTGCATGCGAGCGTGCATGGGTGGGTTGTGCATATGTGTAAGCACGTGTTCAGTGCCACTATGGATCTGTACTGCCTTGAAGGCTCCCCTCAATCCCAACCTCCAATCCCCCATGCAACAACCACGCACACACACACACACACACACACATACACACCTTGCCCCCCCATGGTGACGAAAAGTGAGAGCCCCTCTTTGCATTCCCCTCTGGTAATCTCTCTTAATCTGAGACCAGGCCGCGGCTGCTGTGTCAACACTCCATCACAAGCCTGGCAGCACACACACACTTGACTCTGTTTGCTGCGTACACAAGAAGAGGTACACAGGAAGAGGAGGAGGAAGAGCGAAACGGAGAGCACGTGAGAGAGATTATTGGTGGGAAAGGTTTAGAGGATGATCGGGCTGGAGAGGGGATGGTGCAACATTTGCAACACAGCGACCGAGTCGTGTCTCCAAGAAGCTACGAAGCATCCTACTTTGATCTGATGTGAACAAAAAACAATAAAGCCACTAAAGAACAGATACATTCAGAACGGAGGAATCTATAATGTTTCCTGTTATTTCTACCAATACCAAATTGTGAGTGTCATGAAACTAAACTCGACAGATTTTTACAGCTATTAGTAATTTAAGACATTCAGATGTTGCATTAATTAAATTTTGACATAAATATCAAGTGATTTTTTTTATGTAATGTTGTTGGGGCGTGGCGGTCTATTCCGTTGCCTACCAACACAGGGACCGCCAGTTCGAATCTCCGTGTTACCTCCGGCTTGGTCGGGCGTCCCTACAGACACAGTTGGCCTTGTCTGCGGGTGGGAAGCCGGATGTGGGTATTTGTCCTGGTCGCTGCACTGGCGCCTGTTCGGGGGGGGACTGGGGGGAATAGCATGATCCTCCCACGCGCTATCTCCCTCCTGGCGAAACTCCTCACTGTCAGGTGAAAATAAGAGGCTGGTGACTGCACATGTACCAGAGGAAGCATGTGGTAGTCTGCAGCCCTCCCCGGATCATTAGAGGTGGCGGAGCAGAGACTGGGACAGCTTGGAAGAGTGGGGTAATTGGCCAAATACAATTGGGGGGGAGGTGTAATGTTGTTGAAAGAAACTCCTCTCCACTGCTCTTCAGATCTGGTGGTATAAACAAGTAGGTATATAGGGCAGACGCCTACCTGCTCAGTGTATGGCTCTCATTTTAAGCACTGAAATAGATTCATCCTGACCCCTTGACGAGACGACTATAACTCCGCACATCACATATACATATAGTATGCAAGCAGAGAAGACATAGATGGTATACTGTTTGAAGATGGCACTTGTTCTCAGACATTGATTACTGTCATCAAAATGTATTAAATATTCTCAAAAAATTGCCAATAAAAGATCTTTACTTATAGAAGAGTAACATTTTACATTGTGGAATCAGTGCATACAGGGATACTTGTTATACTCAGCAAGGTGCAACATTTTAAAAACTAACACTTGTCACAAACTTAAAGGGAAACTCCGGTATTTTTTAACCTAAGCCTTTGGTCCTATCGCTAGGAGTCAAACCGAGTAACAAGTTATTTTGAATTGATTCAGTGTTGAGCAAGCTGGACTCGGCTAAGCCATGCACGCCACGATGCAGTGTAACCCTGCAGGGCAATAGTGCTCGCCAAATAACATCCACTAAAAGAGCTCCTTCTAGACACTAAGAGGGTCAGAATGTGTCTAAAAACACCTTCCATTATGAAAAGACAATCCCAGTCAGTGAGTGACTGATCTTTTTTTTTTTTTTTTTTTTTTTCATACCAACAGTCACACCACTGTCTTTATGCATGCTCAGTAATCCAGGTAAGGAAATCAAAGAAAGTTGAATCAGTTCATCTGGACACAACGTTTATTGAGAGAAATGTTTCATCACTCATCTAAGTGACCTCTTCAGTCTCAACTGACTGCAGGTATCCCCACCCTTATAAACAATACAGTGGCATAACGACCAAAACCAACGATCGGTTTCATATGCCGCGTCTCAGTTGCTTTCAAACTCCAAAACACGGTGCGTTGGAAGTTGGTCTACCCCAAGGATCGGGTCCCCCAGCACAAACAGAGCAATATAGTGTACGCTGTTAAGTGCCAGGAGGCTTGCCGCGACTTGTACATCAGGGAAACTAAACAGATATTGGCCAAGAGGATGGCACAACCCAGGAGAGCTAACGCATCAGTCCAGGGCTCACACCCATCTAAAGGCCAGTGGCCACGCTTTCAAAGATCAGGATGAGCACATCCTTGATAGGGAGGAACGCTGGTGTGAACGGGGAGTCAAAGAGGCCATCTATGTTAAGAGGGAATGACCATCCCTGAATCGGGGGGGGGGGCTAAGAATACATCTGTCACCATCTTACAATGCTGTGTTGCAAACATTCCTCTGTGGCTAGTACACATGGCCATTGAAGACTCTAGTTAATGGTCACGGCAATTTGTATATGAAGCCGATCGTTGGTTTCGGTCGTGATGCTACTGTGTTGTTTGTAAGGGTGGCTGCAGGTATTCCCACCCTTGTAAACAATACAGTGGCATATTGTTTATAAGGGTGGGGATACCTGCAGTCAGCTGAGACTGAAGAGGTCACTTAGATGAGTGATGAAACGTTTCTTTCTCAATAAATGTTGTGTCCACATGAGCTGATTCAACTTTCCGAGTCACACCACTGTTTTCTTCCTGCAACAAGTCACTCTTTGTGGGATTACAGCGCAAGACTTCTGCTCTGGGTTAGAAACAGATTGATATCTATATCATTTCCTGGTTGATATCATGATTTGGGCTCTTTAGATTCCTCTCACTTAATCAATACGGAATCATTTGAAAAGATTTTGATACCCATTGCGGGTGGCACGGTGGCGCAGTGGTTAGCACGGTCGCCTCGCAGCAAGAAGGTTCTGGGTTCAAGCCCCGGGGTGGTCCAACCTTGGGGTCTTCCCGGGTCATCCTCTGTGTGGAGTTTGCATGTTCTCCCTGTGTCTGCGTGGGTTTCCTGTGGGTTGTCTGGTTTCCTCCCATAGTCCATGTAGGTCAGGTGAATCGGTCGTACTAAATTGTGTGTGTGTGTGTGTGTGTGTGTGTGTGTGTGTGTGTGTGTGTGTGTGTGTGTGTGTGTGTGTGTGTGTGTGTGTGTGTGTGTGTGTGTGTGTGTGTGTGTGTGTGTCGACCCTGTGATGGCCTGGCGGCCTGTGCAGGGTGTCTTCCCTGCCTGCCACCCAATGACTGCTGGGATAGGCTCCAGCATCCCCGCCACCCTGAGAGCAGGATAAGCGGTTTGGATGACGGATGGATGGATGGGTGATACTCATTGCTCAGTTCGACTCCCAACGATAGGCAAATGGGGCTTAGGTTAAAAACTGCCGGAGTTTTCCTTTAAATTGTCGCCATTGTAAGGCGCTAATTGTAAATGTTCCTCAACTTGTTACTGGCACGATTTGAATAAACATAACGTAAATTATTGACGGCCTACTTGGTCTATTGAGTGCCCTTGTCTGTCCTGCATTCAAAATCCCTGCCATTCCCTGAGCAGGCAGCACTGCCAGTCTGTGTGCAAGTGCCAGGTTGCCCGTCTCTCTTTCTGCTGGTGTCTGCCGCTTTGAGGAATCAGCAGTGTCGGGTTGTAATGGACTAATGAACAGCTGTCACTGAATTTAAACACTCCTCTCACACACATAAACACAACCAGCAAACCCCTGCACACATACGGTCACAACACACACATACACACCAAAATATGCAGATATAGACACACACACACAAACCATTGTACTGTACATTACTGCTCTTACTCCAGTACACAATTAAGCTCTCTCTGTTTCTCTCTCTCTCCCTCTCTCTCTCTCTCTCTCTCTCTCTCTCTCTCTCTCTCTCTCTCTCTCTCTCTCTCTCTCTCTCTCTCTCTCTCTCTCTCTCTCTCTCTCTCTCTCTCTCTCTCTCTCTCTCTCTCTCTCGCTCTCTCACTCACTATCTCTCGTCACACACACACACACATCTCTTTAGACTTTGGCCTCCCATTGGTTTTGACTTTGCATGAGTCCTCAGGGCCGACCTCCCTCTTCATCCCATTTCCTTCAGCCTCTTAACCGTGACCTCCATTTCTGTGTGTATGTGTATCACGTCCCCGGTTAGTGTGGATGATGATAGCCTTTCCAATTGATACAGTCTTTGATCACAAAATGATGCTACAACATAACGTGTCTTATGTATTTGAACTGTTATTTTAATCTATTCTTTAATAGTTTTTGTTCTGAGAGACGGCTGTTTTGAATCAACTCAAGTACACGCTTTCCAGCACGTAAGTATAATGAGGTTGAAGGGCTAACATGACTGTGTTCTTGAAGCTGAATAGCTGTCTAAACATAATTGCTGGTCTTTACATAAAACACTCATACAGCCATGTTCATCTCTTCACCTTTTTATGTCTTCACAAATATCCCTCCGTTTCTCTACTTCTGTCGGAAAGGGTTTTTCTAGATCTATGAAAGGGTTCTGAGTTCATATCAGACATTTTGGAGATGTGTCACTTGTGGATCGATTTTAATATGTTTCTTAATGGGGAAATTTATTTTCTAAATAAACCCAAATGTGGGTAACAACAGGAGCAAGCGTTGGCAAAATGTGTGGCGTTTGACAATAATGTAAATTACCAGACTCTCCCAATACATTATGGTATTCACATTTATACTGTGAAATGTAATGTGCCCTGGGTATTTCTTTTGAAACGTGAATTTGAATGTAACTGTTACACAAAGCATTGTGGGATGCCTGCTCTGAAATTTGAATTTGCCACTGGAAGTGGAAAAAGTACGAGAAGGCCTGTCAAATATTTTTCTATCACTCACAGAATGAGGTAAGTATTTCAGAATTTAATCATTTTCATAGTTACAATAATTAACTTAAGAACAGTCAAATCATTGTTGAGAGGGGTATTTTAACTAGCTAGCACTGGATAAGCTAATAGCAAGATGCTAACATGGAACTAGTCAGCACATTAGCTAGTGATGCATCTTATGGTTTATTGTGGGGGGTTAAATACCGTTATCAACAGTTATTTTTCAGAAAGGACACAAGCCATATCACCCTGTTGCTGTTTGTTAACGTTACCTAGCTTGCTATCCCTTTGATGGTGTTGTTTAGTTGTATGCACAGCCATCATCCCCACTGTGAGGAACACTGTGTCAGGTGTGATACTGTAACTTACCATGACTGCATGCTTGAATGAGGCCATTCTCGTCCCATATGTGCCTCTAGAGTCAGTTAAATATATGCAAATATGTTAGTTAACAGGCATTTATTCAAACTTTGAGACAGCTAACCTCACCAAACTCAGAAAGAAGACAATGTGGGATGTCAGAGACAACATCACAACATGCCACCAGGGTAAATTCAAAATAATGTCATCAATTTTCACAAGATCTGTCAGACCAGAGGACATCATGGCAGTGGGGCGGGCAAGGGTGAGCTAACCACACCCGGGGGCTCGTAAGATTTTTCAGATATATTCTTGATGCTCAAAGAAAGTTGAATCAGTTCATCTGGACAAAACATTTAGTGAGAGAAACGTTTCATCACTCATCTAAGTGACCTCTTCAGTCTCAGCTGACTGCAGGTATCCCCACCCATGTAAATAATACAGTGGCATATTGTTTATAAGGGTGGGGATACCTGCAGTCAGCTGAGACTGAAGAGGTCACTTAGATGAGTGATGAAACGTTTCTCTCAATAAATGTTTGGTCCAGATGAACTGATTCAACTTTCTGGAATTTCCTTACCTGGATTGTTGAGCACGCATAAAGACATGTTCTCGATGCTATTTCAGACGCTGATAATCTAGTTTAATTTGACATGTCTGTCTTTGTAGTTTGAGTGCACACTTAGCTGCAAGCAACGCAGGCTCTTCTATCAGGGATGTGGTGTTGTTAACTGAAAGGCTTATAATAATAATACTAATGAGGCAGTAGAATAAGGGCGGTATGGACCATGGCCTACTGCAGTCAGTGGGTGTTTGTAAGTGGCTGTACAGTAAAGAAGAAGTGTGGGGGTACCCACCCACAGGTGTGTACCCAATGGAGGAAACTGGCAGACCATGAGTGGATGTCCATGTAAAGACACTGGGCATTGTGGTTTAGGATTTCTTGCAAGCAGTCTGCCTTGACTGTAAACAATTACATGAGCAGTTTCATTTACATTAACAGTGGAACTGTAAATAATACGAAGTTTTAAACATTGCAGTCCTGCCCCAATGCTGAAAACATCACCTTGTGAACCCACAGTGAAATTATTTGCAGTGTTATTTAACCTTTCACCCATCATTAATTACTGACTAGGTTGCAGTTAAAAGCACAGCGGCTAAGTGAACTAATGTACAGTTGCAAACTGTAAACTGACCGTATCATATCCCAAAATTACAGTTGCCAATGGATTGAATTATTTGTAAAAAAACAAAAAACAAAACAAGTAAAACGTTGTGATTTTGTAGTACGTTGTTATGAATAATTTTTGCAAAATTATTGTAAATGTAGTGCAATTAGTAGCCAGTAACTTATTGTAAGATCACAATTTTTTGCAGTGAAATATTTACGCATTGTTCACAATGACAGTATGTGGTGTTATAACCTGCTCTAATTTTCAAACCTTTATTTTCAAAGCCACGTTCCAGCACCAGGATCCAGCACCAGGATCTCGTCACAGGGTCTCACAGACAAGGTTTAGAAAATGTCTTTGATCGTATGATGTTGTGCTCAACACTGTAAATGTTTCCCCAAATGCGGCAGGCGGAGGGGGGACGAGCAACCTGGAATGAAGGAGGATTCTGGAGAATCTATTCAGTGAGATGTGTGTTATCTTCTTTACTTTGTGTGTACACATGTCTGCAGAGAGAGAGAGAGAGAGGGAGAGAGAGAGAGCATGTGTGTGTGTAAAAGATAGATAGATAGATAGATAGATAGATAGATAGATAGATAGATAGATAGATAGATAGATAGATAGATAGATAGATAGATAGATAGATAGATAGATAGATAGATAGATAGATAGATAGATAGATAGATAGATAGATAGATAGATAGATAGATAGATAGATAGATAGATAGATAGATAGATAGATAGATATTTTTTATAAACTGCTTTGGCAATGGCATATTTTCTGTTCATGCCAATAAAGCTATTTGAATTTGAATTTGAATTTAGATGGACAGATCGAGAGAGAAATAGATAGCGAGAGAGAGAGAGCAAGAGAGAGAGAGAGGAGATGGAGGAACCGCTCTGGGGTGTGATGCACTTCAGAAGTTGAACGTGTCTGATGGAAGTGACTGCTGCACGTGTGGGGGCTGATAGGGGCAGAAGTGTGGAGAGAGGAGCATAAAGAACAGAAAGAGAGGAGAGGGTAAGGAAATGAGGGAGACGCTGGGAGGCGAAAGCACTGTTTGTGTACTTACATCTGTGTGTGTACACACCTGTGTGTGTGTGTGTGTGTGTGTGTGTGTGTGTGTGTGTGTGTGTGTGTGTGTGTGTGTGTGTGTGTGTGTGTGTGTGTGTGTGTGTGTGTGCGTATGTGTGTGTGTGTGAACATAAATATCAAGTGTGTGATGGAGGTGTGCGAAAAGAGCATTTTCATGGACGTGACTGCGTACAGAAAAGAAAGTGTGAGCAGAAAGGAGAAGGAGGGAGGGAGGGGGAGAGAAAGAGAGAGAGAGAGAGAGAGAGAGAGAGAGAGAGAGAGAGAGAGAGAGAGAGAGAGAGAGAGAGAGAGAGAGAGAGAGAGAGAGAGAGAGAGAGAGTTGATATGTTTGTGCGGGATGAGACAGAGATAACGGAGAAAAGGGAGACCAGTTAAAAAAGAAAGACAGACAGAGTCAGAGGGAGAAACCGAGAGAGACAGGCAGATGAATAGAAAGAGGGAGAGGGAGGCAGAGAGAGAGAGAGAGAGAGAGAGAGAGAGAGAGAGAAGGGAGAAGGAAGGAGCAGAGAAGAGAGGAGCGAGGGCAATGAGCTGGATGGAATACCATCTGACAGGTCCAGCTGGGAGCCTGCCCACCCCACAGCACCACAAAACCCCTCAATATGGAGGCCAATTACTGCGGCCCGCATGACCGTGGCCAGCCAGCGTCAGAGAGGTGCAATCCTCTTCCTCTTCCTCTCCTCTCCTCTCCTCTCCTCTCCTCTCCTCTCCTCTCCTACAACCCCACCCCTCACTCTCACCCTCCTCCCAAAAAAAAAAAAAAACCTCCCACCATCTGTGCAGAGTGGCAACAACCTCTATAGCTGCCATGCACAAAAGCAGACTGGATATCACACACACTTAACGCACATAGCACTGACTGCATGCAACACACACACACACACACACACACACACACACACACACACACACATTTACACGTGCACGTGCATATCAAATATGACAAAGGCTCACTGACACAGAACTGTGTATACATTTATATTCAGCAGCGAGTCAGTGAGTCGGTGTAATCTTTGTGTGGGTTTGTGTTGGACGGGGTTTGCGTGTGTGTGAGCTGCCGGGTTATTTTGGAGATGCCAAACAGGAGGCAGGCGGAGTGCGAGAGGCGTCGACTTGACCGAAATATCCCAATGTGCACTGAAACACTCACACCTGCATTTTTTTCTTTTATTATTACTATCTTTGCAAAGACACTTACCCGTCCACACACAGGTGTTGCATACGGACAGCTCTCTCACACACACACACACACACACACACACACACATTAACACACACACACACACACACACACACACACACACACACACAATTGTTCCACAGATGTAGTGGAATTTCACCCATGCCACTATGCCAGTTATGTGCCTTTTAGAGGGCTGGGCGTGGCACTCAGGCTGGCAGAGGGGCAGTGAATGAGGGGGGGCAGTGAAGGAGGAGGAGGGGGGGCAGTCAAAGCTCATTGTAGTGGAGGTGACTCTGTACCAAACTTAACGTGTGCAAATGCATGCACCTGTCAAATAGCATGTCATGATGGACCTCCCCTTTCTCTCTCTCAAGTGTGTGTGTGTGTGTGTGTGTGTGTGGGGGGGGGGGTCAGAGGACAATGCAGGTTGCCCTCCCACAGGAAGCATTGGATGAATGATTATGGGCTTACGTGGAGATCTTGTCACTCTCGTTTAAATATTCAACTTTTTTTTCTTTTTCTTTTTTTTTGTTGGTCCTGAATATTTGAAACGGTGGCGTGAGAAGCGGATTATGGTTTGGTTATAGTGGCCCCCCCTCTAATCTCCACTGACATCCGAGGTCTGCAACCAAACAAATCTGTCTGTTTTACGACGAGCAATAAGAAGGTGATTATTTCTGTGATGGTTTGTAATTGGGAGAGTAATTTCAAAAATAATTAATCGGTTAAATATTTGATCTAATCCGATAAATGAGTGTAAAAGTCTCCTGAGGGACAGTGTGCACAGATCTGCACGGCCTGTTTCATCTTCTGTTTCCAATGCGATGGCCTCTTCTCGTGGGTCCCACATGTAAGGGGATCACGCGGGTGATTATTAAAGAGGCTAAGTAGGCCTCCATCCCGGATTATGTAATTACAGTAATTGCATGGTTTTTCTGAAATAAGCACCTGTTTTTGGCGATTATCCTCACATGGTTAAATAATTGATTTGGTGCAGGAGAGCTGTGAGTTGAATTGTCATATTGTTGTATTTTATCCGCAGCAATGTCAGCCCGCAGTCTGAGGTGTGGAGAAGTCAGGGGACTTCCGGTTTATTGTCCGTTTAGTCTTGCAGGTGTAAGGAAACGAAATGTCCCCCCCTCCCCCTTCCCCCTCCCCAGATCACAGTGTGTAACAGTTGTCCCGTAGACACAACAGGAGCAACATGCGGTGTATCGTAATGCGGGTCGTCATTTCATTTCATCTGCAACGAAATTCAAGAACTTTAGAATTACAAATGTCCCAAATTGTAGGACGATGAGGTCCGGCCTCAGCCTGAAGGAAATTGTCGTTAAGTAGATAATACTGCTACTGATAATATTAATAATGATGATAATAATAATAATGATATTAATAATAATAATAACGATAACGATAATAATAGTAATAATAACAATAATAACGATAACAATAATAATGATAACAGTGGTAATAATAATAGGGTTGTGGGGTCGGGTCTGAGTTAAAGACCCCTTCAGCCTTTCAGAAAACGCCCATTTAGTTTCCAGCGTTGAAGCTCCGCAGTCATCTGCAACAAAAGTACGTGACCATAAATAATATTTAAAAAAGCGGGGGAGGGAGGGAGGGGGGTCCGCTTTTTGTTGGGACGGCCTGCCTATCTTTAACGGCGGGAAGTAATGAACAGATGCCGGTGAATTAGGAAAGAAACACACGGGCCCTCCCAGAAGGCTCTCTTTGGCGGGCCGGCCGCTTGGCACGTGCCGCAGCTGGCAGAGGGGCGGTGTGCTTCTCTGGCCGCCTTGCTGCTGCATGGTGCTTAGACATTTAGCGACTTGGCAGAGGTTTCCGCCATCAAATCTAACGCCAACCGCCCCCCCCCTCCCCAAATCTACACCGCGCGTCCGTGGCCGAGGTGGGGATGGAATGGGTTGGGAGCGCGGTTATAACGGAATCCCGCGTGCTCTCTCGCGCTCTCTTTTTTCCCGTGATCCTCCGCGGCCGAGGCCGTCACCTGTGGACGGCCTCGGCTCCCCAGAGAGACCGGGTCGGCCCGGTGAGACCCGTGGCCTTTTGGTCTCCTCCTCTGGAGCCACAAATAAAATATCGACTCGAGCCGCACGCGGATCCCTCCTCCGATGCTCTTCCCGAAGTCTCTCCCATTTTGTCCGGATATATATATATATATATATATATATATATATATATATATATATATATATATATATATATATATATATATATTCCTTTTTTTTGGTGTGTGAAGTTTACATATATATATCATCATCCGTACATTAAGCACATATTCTATCTGATAGAGAACCGTCTGATGACTAAATTGCAAAAATAAAAATGTAACCGGACTCAAACTGACTTGGATAAATCCTCCCAGTTAGTCTGCAGATTTGTGTGAAAGTCAAATTCAAGTCTGTATCTCCACCACTGTAATTCCGGACATTTAAGCGTCATACCTAGCTGCTGTTCTCCTGTTCTCTGGCTACCGGTGGCCATAAGATAGTCGATATATCGCAAGTCATCAGGTTGAAGAAGGGGGGGGGGGCGATGAGCTATGGGCTTCATCTTTATGAAGTATACTTCTGTAGAATGGGCTATGTCACGTTGATAAATAGTGTAGTGCAAATCTAATTCGGTATAGGTCACAGGCAGCAGGTCAGTGGATTCAGCCAAGTCTCCAAAATTCATCATTTTAATTTCCCTCGCATGCAGCAGCCAAATCGCTCTGTGTGTGTGTGTGTGTGTGTGTGTGTGTGTGTGTGTGTGTGTGTGTGTGTGCGTGTGTGTGTGTGTGTGTGCGTGTGTGTGTATGCGTGTGTGTGTGTGTGTGTGTGTGTGTGTGTGTGTGAGAGAGAGAGAGAGAGAGAGAGAGAGAGAGACCGAGCGCGTGTCCGTGTGCGTGTGCGTGTGCGTGTGTGATCACCTGCTTGTCCACCTGCAACTCTCTCATTCAGTAAGTCACACGGGGGGGGGGTAGGGGGGGTAGGGTTAAACCGGCCAAAGGAACAACAAATGAAAAGGTAAAACTGGTCTCGAGCGCGGTGGAAAAGGACACATAGTGTCTGTATGTGCTTGTCCTGTGTTCCGTGCTTACTGTACATTTATCAGGCTGTTTTTCTGCCTAGCTCAGTGTTTGTGGGGCCAGGCTCCACCCTATGGGGCCCAACGCTGATCTCCTTTGGATGTCCACAGCAGCATATGGGACTCAGGGCAGCGGTCCAAAGATGCTGCCTGCTCCTATTATCGATTTGAGACCAAAAACCAAAAACCAAAAACGTAATCTCTTTGTAAAACCGCGGATGTGTTTTAAAACCTGTTTGCATGACGTCGCAGACGTGCCTCTGTTAAATCGACGGTAACGCTCTTCACACTCCATGAAATGACCCAAGCACAGATTTGAATAAGAGTTGCTGAGGAGCGTTTGCTATGCAGAGCTTATCCACATTTCAGATTCATACACCAACCCGGACGTGATGTGTTACGGTGATATGTGTAATCATATAATTGTTGTTTTTTTTAATGGCATGACTTGGCACCACAGCAGGTTAATCACATCACTGGTCCAGGAGCTGGGAGACCTGCTAAACATATCAGGATGGGTCTGAATCACATCAGTGCTAGCCAGCCAGCTTGTCCTCTCCATCAGGTCCGCTGTTCAATCTGCAAACAGGTTCAACATGTCCAACCGGTGCAAGTTAGTCTTTCACACCTCTTTTTTGTTGTATTCTCATATCGTGAAACTATAGATACAATGAGCGGGACTCTCCATGTCACACAGACTGATGTACTAATTTATATATATATACATGCAGTGAACACATCTGCATTATATATATATATACACAATATATATAATGCAGATGTGTTCACTGCATGCTGTATTGTCTCATCAGAGCAAGGTTGTGAATTAAGGCTTAGAAATAAATCCGAGGACGATGCTATAAGTAATGTTGCATGCATGTGTCTCTACATTCCCTCATGCATGTAGGGATGCATGCAGCTACCTACTGAGGGAATGCACTGAGGTGATCTCAGTGCATTCCCTCAGTAGTTAGGTGTTGTGTCTGTGGACACAATTAAACAGTTGCTGGAAACTTAATTACCGGCGTTAGGATTTCGAAACACTATATCTTAACAGTGACACTGCCATCCTGCACTAAAAAGAAGTGTGTGACTCATCATTTGCGTTTTTCCTTTTGTTTTCCACCACTACCACACGACTATCCATCCATCCATTACCCGACTACAGCAGCTATAATGAAAGCGTATTTTTTTACCTTTCGAATTAATTTCTAAATTAAACAGAATATATTGAAGTCTTCTGGGCGTCATTAAGTCATGTTATGGACCTAATTTTGGTGTCATTTGCAGGACAGGTTATACAAAGACTCTGTAAATCTCCTCACAACAGTACGTCAGAGGAGAGACCAGAAAATGAGAATATATATACGTAGGTGGTGGATTTCACTTCTACCAGGCTTGAATAGGAAACTTGCGTAATCATTGTTATTATCTGACATCACCTGAACACCGTTTGTTCTGCTGCCAGTTATCTACTGTATGGATTTAGTGTTAGCCTCCATCACTCAGCACAGTATATATATATATATATATATATATATATATATATATATATATGTGTGTGTGTGTGTGTGTGTGTGTAAATATATATATATATATATATATATATAATCGATGCCATTGACAGACATGATGGAATAATATCTAATATGTAATTATTTATCTCATTTAATGTCTATTTTCATCATAACGTGAAACTGTATAGGCTGTTCTGTTCAGGTTATCTAGCCCATCTATTCTGTAACCTCGCTCATTTATATTCCTAAACAACATACGGTTGCAGAAATGCGATGTTTTAATAATGAACAATGTGCTCTACAATATAACCTGAGCCTATAGGGCTGTCACTACATAGGTAAACGGAAATGTTTGGCCTGAATATTTCAATATTTACCCAACACGTGTGACAGTATTGGGCATGTGAATTTCTGGGAGCAGACATTTTCCCCCCGATATTGTCGTTTTGCCCTGATAGCAAGCACGCGCCATTTAGATCGATACATCTCCGGCGGTGTAATGAGCGCCATTTACCCCCCTGCCCAAAGCTGAAGGACGGGATTTTACATTATGAATTAGGCTAGCCGTCTATTCACACACACACACACACACACACACACACACACACACACACACACACACACACACACACACACACACACACACACACACACACACGGTGCGCGCGCGCCCGTCTTCAATACGAAAATGATCAACCAATCAATTTCGATTCTGGATCATTCCAACGTGATATTATGGGGTGGCGTATAACTAGCACGCGCCACAGGCCGTAAGGCTTTAGCCATAGCCCCACAGCTTTCCCCCTCTTCCGGTCTTCAACCCCCCACCCCCACCCCTCGTATTCAACAATTTATTTGCTCAATCATCAAATATCAGGCAATTATAAAATACTGTTTTATTGTTTTTGTCTGTTTCATAACACGTTTCACGTCTGCCTATACATATATCAATTGCACTCGTGTTCTGCATACAGGATATGACGGGAAGTCGTGGACTGTGACACACGTTGATCGAATTTACAAGATTATAGGGTTGACATCAATAATACAGACGGGGGATCGGGGCTGTCTCTGCCCTGTCCTCCTCCTCTTCTTCTTCTTTTTTTTTCTTCTCGCAGACGAAGCCCCTCATTTGCTCATCAACAGCGGGATTGTCAGTATGGGTCCGTGAGCTTTGTTTTGATTTTTTTTGGGGGGGGGGGATTTGTTGCGGGGGTCAGTTGTGGAAAAAGGCGTTGATATCCTCGTACGCGGGTGCGCGGTCGTGGTGCAAGTGCACGTCATGAAACGGCGGAATGTTTTCCGAATGCGCGCCGCCGCTGCGGCCGAACGGCAGCCCGTGCGCCGCCGGGGGCCGGGACGTGGTCAGTCCGCTGTAGTGCATAGAGTAATGATAGTTCCTGTCCGTCTCCGCCGACTCCTGTTGCCTCCCCGACAGGCTGCCGTTGAGGCAGACCGGCGGGCTGTGCTGGCCCTCGTAGTCCGGACTGCTGTAGTCGGGGGAGGTCCCACCTGCGGGGTACATAGCCTCATAACCGGAGCCATAAGAGTGGCCCCGCAGATTCAGCGCACTCGAGCCGGGCTGGTAGTGAGGGCTGCCAAGGCGGGAACACTGATAGGAGTAGGGGTGGACGGAGAATGGGGAGTTGGGCATATGAAAGCGGGCTCCGTCCGTACATTGTTCTGTTAGGAAGTTCCGGGTGTTGAGCTGGAGACAGCCCGCCACCAGGTTGGTGGTGGGCTGCGACAGGCCTTTGCACAGCGTCTGCACGTAGGACACGACGTCCGGGCGCTTGCCGTTGCGTAAAATCTCTCCGAGGGCCCAGATGTAATTCTTTGCCAGCCTCAGCGTTTCTATCTTGGAGAGTTTTTGGGTTTTGGAGTAGCACGGCACCACTTTGCGCAGGTTATCCAGCGCGGAGTTCAGGTCGTGCATGCGGGTGCGCTCCCGGGCGTTGGCCTTCTGCCGGCGCACCTTGGAGCGCTCCAGGCGCGCCGGCGTCATTTGGCGCTTCTTCGGCCCGCGCTTTTTGGGTTTGTCGCCGCAGTTCTCGTCTCCGCACTCCTCCTCCTCCTCCTCCTCGGCGTCGTCGTCGTCGTCGTCGTCGTCGTCGCCCGCCATCTCGGAGTCGGCTCTGCTGCTGCCTTCTCGTAGCTCGCTGTCGTCCACGTCGTCTTCCCCCAGGTGACAGGGGCCGCGGTCTTCCTCCTTGGTCTTTGAGTCTTCGCCCTCGCTGTCGTCGACCCAGCCTGCTGTGAGCCTCTGGACGTCGGGCAGCACCTCGCTGAACAGACGGCTCAACATGATGGCGAGCAAACTGAAAGACAGAAAAATAGCAATAAAAAACTTGCTTGTCTGTGCTGTGTGGCCTTCTCTGCTCTATAGTAATGAAGGAATCCAGAGGTGAATTTCCGGGGGGGGATGCCCGAAATCTGGAGTCATGCTTTGAGATTACATTATAAGGTGACTCTACCCTTTACACCAGTGTGTTCAAACAAAGACCGCAAACATAGTGTATGGATGCCATGACAAGCAGGTGGTGATTAGGATCCCATTTAACAGGAGGAACAGCAGCCATGTGATGGGCCTAGCTGTGCACATTTTCTATCATGTGCCACAGGAACACAGATTTTGTTGTTGTTGTTGTTGCTGTTGTCGAAGCCTAAAAACCAGCACGTTTGGTTCACCGGGGTCCACACGCGTGTCAGACCCTCCGCCGTGGCACAGCGGCAGCAGCGGGTCCCCAGAGACGCATTAGGTTGCGGCTACAGCAGATCCACACCCAGCCAGCTCCGCCTCCATCGCTAACAATCTGGCGGCATTCCAGCACAGCCAAACCACATTCTGGACTCGATTTATCTATAGACCATCTCCACCTCCAAACCCCCCTTCAGGTGTCTCTCACACACACACACACCTTACCGGGCGCTATCATCCGGCGTTTGATTCCCAAAGCATGTCGCTTCTGTGGCGTCGCTTTGGGCGCATGACCAAAATAAGATCCCGCACCCTTCAAACGTTACAGACCTATATATATATATTTTTTATTTTATTCTTTGACGATTTTATGACTTTTTGTTTTCCAAATTGAAAATATTTTGCAAGCCCCCCTCCCCCCGCAGGAGCACGCGGCGTTGCCATTCGTGTCAAATTAGGACGATAATCCCTCACATTAGGATGTAAAGGTTAGTAGAATATTTGGCAAATCCTAGTGCAGCGTGTGGGGTAGGTATCCCTATTCAGGCCTATTGCGGCCGTAAAGAAAGGACACCCTGTTTCAAACGCAAGCACGTCTGCGTCTCTAGATGGACCATGATGAGGGTGTATATTAACTAATTTAGTTTGGATAATTTAGCTGTAGGATAGGATGCAACGGCATCAAAACCTCACGGGCCACCAAAGCCCCTATAGCCCCCCAAAAGCTTCATATGTTTCCCTCGTATTACCGAGCTCAGCTGCGCGCTGTCGAGTGCAAGGGCGTATCATTTTCTAATCTTATAAGCACAATGTAATTAACGCCAACCAATACCTTGTCAATTAGCCCATGCGGCCCTATGGAGAATTCTATTCCCACGGCGCGTCCGTGCACTCCCGCTCGCACGAACGCGCGCGCGCAAACGCGCATGCACGCACACACAAATAGAGCTTTTTTTTGGTATTTCGAAACGTTTAAATTGCCGAAGAAATTTTTTTTTTACCCACACCAGACACCCTCCACCCTCCCAGCCGAACACAGCCAGTAAATCATTCGTTTAACTAAAACGCGCACTATAGGAGGAAAATGCGTCATATCTTCGGGATCAGTTTCCTTTGCAGGATTTATTGGAAGTTAATGTTTGGAAATTGAAGTGTACGGCTCAGTCGCTCCGATGAGACCTGCGACAAAGGGCACGGAGATTGACTAAATTCTTATCTCCGTCCACATCCGATGCACAGGAGAAAGAAAGAAAAAACAACAACAACAACAAACACAAATACGAGCTCCGGAGGAGAGGCGCGCGCTCTTATATACAGAATGGAGAGAAGAAGAAAAAAATAACCGCGTTTTTGATGCGCATCGTCGGGCAACCCCGTCCCCGACATGAAACAGACGCTGTAGAAAACAAACTGACAACACGTTTGATCCATTTCCGTATTTCACATCCTTTGCATCCAAAATGCCCAACCTACCTCCGATGTGATGGGGCTCAGCGGTGGAGCAAAGCGGGTTTGTTTACACCATCTCTCTCCGGGTGGCCATCACATCCACAAGCCCTTCGTGGAGGTTTCTGCAGGCGCGGCGCTACTACTACGGTATACACTACACGGTGTATACTACCAGCAGCCTACTGCTCTGTGCGGGCTGCTGCTATCCCAGAGCCGAACGCGTGGAGCCAGTGTGGCACCTCAGAGGCAGGACTGGGGTGGGTTACATACCAGCTATGATGCCAGGCCATATGGCTGGCACGTCATCGGCAAGAGCCATCACACGAGAGCGGGTGATTGACACGCGGCCGCGTTCACAGAGATCAGCCTCCCGGGGGAGAGGGAGCCGCCATCTGTCACCGCGCAGAGAGAGCGAGAGAGAGAGCGAGAGAGAGAGAGGGAGAGAGAGAGAGAGGGAGAGAGGGATTGAATAAGGATATAACAAAAACACGTGTGTGAGATAAACCTTCTTGCAAGATGTCTCTTGGAAAAGAAAATATGAAAATAAACGGGGCTGTTTCGTACAAGAGGAAACGTTGGACCACATTCACACAAGAGGCGTCCCCGTTCAGTTGATAAGCTTATGAGATTCTGCTGCCACCACGGATCAACTCCACACCACGACGCGGTCTGCTTCGTGCGGAACCCGTCTTATTACAGGGCTGCTCGGGTAGACACAAAGGCCTCGGCCAAATAAAAGGCCTTTCGCAAAGATCAAGGTGCAACTGCCATGCAAGAGTCAATTAAAGCGGGCTGAGCCCAGCGTGGAGACTGCGCGAGCTGGTTGCCAGGCATGGCAGAAGTGCAGGTGGGCGGGCTGGTGCCAAAGGTGACATAGAGAGACACAATGAGGGAGAGAGAGACAGACAGACAGAGGGAAAGAGAGAGAGAGAGAGAGATGAAAGCCTATCTGTCCCTTAGCACGACCAAGACTTGCAACATCATGACCTGGCGTGGGCTGTACCGGCCACTGTACTCATACTGCCCCCCCCCCCGCCATCATAGACCTGCAGGTACACAGAGCCAATTCATGTCCTGGCTGTCCATTACGGTAGCTCGAAGAAGACCAAGAAAGGGTCACAACCCAACATGATGCCCCCTTTGTCCTATTCTGAAGAAGGCTTAACGAATGACCAAATGGCGCTGCTTAGTTTCGGTCTAATTAGGTATCTTAATTTAAACAACAAAAAAATACCATCAGTTTTCAAATTTCAAATATATCAAGTGATTAAAGGTAAGAGTGTGTGACATTTTTGGTGAACCAGATCTAATTGTTTCACTCTTCCACAGACTCTTATTTTACAGGCTTCAGGGTCCAAGCAGTGCCCCACTATTAACGCGCGTGACGGATACCCGTACTGTAACCAATCTCCAGTGATATATAGGCTAATTGTGCGGAACACCAAATAATTTAATTTGAGGAGGCTGCGCACTTCTCCGCTTCGCCATGCAGTGGCAACAGAATAATGACCATTTTGTTACGGCCTATTTTTATTTACTTTGATTCGGATGACGAATCACCGTGACAGCCCGCTGCCGTCCAGCCGCCGCGTCATGTCCTATTGTCCCTTTCCAGGGACGGACACCACGCTGGGGTCGTGTTCCCGCCGCTGCACGGTGACGGCTTTCACCTATGGTCCAAGTTTTAATTAGGCTGGCATGTAATTAGCTAGTAAGGCGAGGACATCCGCTTTACAGGGCAGAGGGGAGGGGGGTATCGATCTACCCATGATTGATCTTTGTTGATATTTTGTTGCGAAACGAATAGAGTTCCTTCTTTCGTTTCCCAGGCGGACGTCCGCCAGATTTACGCCTCAAAGACAATTTTCCACGCACACGTGTTTTTTTTTTTAGTCCGAACAACACCCCAGTTTGTCCCCTGTTTATTTATTTATTTCTTATTTTTTTAACGCTGCGTAACCAGATAGTGCAGCCCGTGCGGCACGCGCCCCTTAACCCGCTGACTGACCTCTAACCTGCTGACATGCTTGTTGAGCACCAAGTCCCAAATGACCTGATCAACCCTGTAGACAAATACTTGGAGGGTTTGAAATATTCACAAACTCTCATATGCCATGCCATAAAACCCATTTATATAAATTGGGGGGGGGGGATCATCCGTGAAAGATGGTCACGTGTAACGAGTGTGAAATGATCTGAATAGAAAGGTAAAGAGATCAAACCGGGTTCGAAAGTAGTTAAAAGAGGCGCCCTGTAATATTGCCACACTAGCTAATTAACCGTAATCAATTATGCGGCGTTTTTTTTGTTTGTTTTGTTTTTGTTATCTCACTATCACACTTATATTATTTCGTAAAGGGAACTTTCTTCTTTCCTCCTGCAATAAAGCTCATTTCCCACCAGGGATCATTCTGAGTGAAGTCATCTAACGTGATTTAACATGTGGCGCTCTGCTCGCAGGGCGGTCCTCTCTCACATAACGCGGTGGATTGTAGCGCTTAAACAATACCTTGGCGACATCTGCTGGACAAAAATACTTACTGCATCAACAGACGGAAAACAAGACACGATGGGTGTTACCATGGATTTTGATTGATGGTCTATTTTCCCCAAGTAACTCCCTACTCCTGTGTGTGTGTGTGTGTGTGTGTGTGTGTGTGTGTGTGCGCGCGCGCGCTGTGCCATTTATGTCTTAAACTCTTCATTCCGTTTCCCATTTTATAAAGGTGTATGTACAAACAGCTCCTCATGTCTCGAGTTATGTAATGGTTTTCAGAACAATGTTTCATTTGTGAAAACGTACCGACTGCATTACTCCTCTGCATGTTTCTAACAAATTAGTTGCACAAAGCCATAGACTGCTTTAATGCCTTGCTCAAGAGCATTATTTCACCTGTTTGGATTAACATGCATCAAAACTTTTTTGATCATTGTATTTTTATTTTTTTTGTGGGTGATCCGCATGGTTGTCTTGGTGTGTTTGGGTGTCGGGTTTTATCATAGATGCAGAATGTCCAACCTGTTTCATTAACCCATCTATCTATCTATCTATCTATCTATCTATCTATCTATCTATCTATCTATCTATCTATCTATCTATCTATCTATCTATCTATCTATCTATCTATCTATCTATCTATCTATCTATCTATCTATCTAGTTTAATTTGATAGTCTCGCTTCATCTTGTACTTTCCCTTCTTCCGTCTTTTTTGACTCTCTGCCTTTCAGTCTGTTCTGTCTGTTGCTCTTACATCTCTGTCTTTCCTACAGGCACTATGCCAGTCTTTCTGACTTTAGGGTGACCCCCCCCCCCTCCCGGGTTGCAGCTGTAGATCACTTGCGGTCTTACCGACCTCCTGAATCCATCCGAGGGTTTTTAGCATCCTGGTTTCACTGTCTCCCTGGCCCCCTCTGCAGATGTATGGTTAGTGTACGTCTGCTGAAGCTCAGCCGCACCCTCTCTCCCTCCGTCTATTGCCTCCTCCTCGGTTAGACATGCCTGCGCGAATATTCACACTCGTTCTCACACAACCCCCTCCTGGCTTCGGCTCCCCCCTTGCGTCACACATCAGAGCACATAAGGACACAATTTCATATCTCTCCCCCATCACACACATGCGTGCACACACACACTATGGTTGTTACACTGCCAACACTCATCACTCTGAAAAGTAACTGTTGCCATGGCAATGTAGTATTTCTTTTCTTACATCCTTTGTGGTGATTTCATCGATAGATTTGTAGGTTTATAGATTTGCAAAAAAGAATTGAAAGAGGAATCACTGTTTTGTTGTTCCTGTAGGTTTTTTTGGGGGGGGGGGGTAAGTTTTTCAGCCCTTATTGAGAAGAGTATATCATAACACCGCTACATGCTCAACCAGAATAGGCCTCATGTCATTACACATGCCAGGTATATTTTTCAATGAGAATGAACTTCTTGGGATTTAGAAATTCAGTAAGACAGAGACGGTGCCTGTTGCAAAAGAAAAAAAAGTAAAAGGGACTTTTCAGTGGCATCATCCGCTATTGTTTATTCACATCACAGGGTCAACGGCTGGTGTCTTGTTCTCCCCCTCCTGAGATATACGCCGCATACTCAGTATTCACCCTCATCTCCATCCATCTGCTCCAACAATATTTACCCACAGCGGTGATTAGAAGTTCAAGGACAACCAAACAATATAGTGGCTTGTGACAGCACATGCCACACAGCATCTATTTATTTATTTTTCAAATTAAAGCCACAAGCCTAAGATTAAGATAGCAGTCGTCCAGATCAGGAAGGCTAGTTACTTTAAGGAAGTACTTTCCCTGGGGGGGGGGGGGGGAGAGAAAAGGGTCAAAGCGTCTCAGAGGCAGTTTCTTGTGTGGCTATCAAGCAGATATGACAGACCAAGATCATGGCCTTTACCAAACTTTAGCTACACGCCTACGTCACTAGTTAAACCTGCAGGGTGGACGTTGTTCTCCCCCTTCTGGTGGTGAGAGTAATTACTTCCATTCCTTCAGGGCTCTCCAACGGGGAAACCCTACACTAATGGTTATCCGGGTTTGTCCTCAACGTCAGTCACTATTGTTTTGGCTTTAACGCTTCCTCTGACCGACCAGTTTCTCTTTCTCTCTGGAGCATCAGAAACGTTTCTCGGACGCTTCTTACGCGTTTCTGCCATACCTACCAAGCCCGGAAGCGTGCTGACAAAAAACCCCGAAGGCAGGGCGTCCGGGTAGCGTAGCGGTCTATTCCGTTGCCTATCAATACGGGGATCGCTGGTTCGAACCCCCAAGTCTGCGGGTGGAAAGCCGGATGTGCCCTGGTCGCTGCACTAGCGCCTCCTCTGGTCGGTCGGGGCGCCTGTTCAGGGAGGAGGGGGAACTGAGGAGAATGGCGTGATCCTCCCACGTGCTTCGTCCCCCTGTCGAAACTCCTCCCTGTCATGTGAAAAGCGAATTGGCTTGACTTGACTTGACTTAGTGACCCCACATGTATGGGAGGAGGCTTGCGGTAGTCTGCAGCCCTTCCCGGATCGGCAGAGGGGGCGGAGCAGCGACCGGGACAGCTCGGAAAATAAGGTAATTGGCCAAGTACAACTGGGGAGAAAAAGGTAGGAAACAACGAAACAAAACCCTGAAAGCAAGCCAATCAGAGGCACGCGAGCGCTTTCGTCACACGGAAGTTCAGCCCTGGCAAAGCAATCACTCTGATTGGCGTAAAATGTATCACTACGCATGACTTCCGGCGCGCCCGCGCGGGAATGCAGCGCGGGAAAGTCACCCCCCAGACACCTAATTTAAAACTCCGGCATGCTGCGAAATACAGAGAGTTTTAGCTGGCGGGGATAGGCTTAATCATGAATTCGTTTGGCAAGGGCTTGAACGTCACGGACATTCATTTATGTGTAAAAGTTCTAGCTTTAAAAACCAAGTTTCGCCAGTGTTTCAACAGCGTACCAGCTCAATTTGAATGGATCCTTGAGATTTAATGGCGGTGAAACCACCCCTGATATTACCAGCATCACCACAGGTGTGGTAGATTCAAGGCAAATTACCGGTTTCAGGTTTGTACCTTCGGTATTTTATGCATTCGCCTGATGAGGGTCAAATTCTGTTCTCAACTGTGAGTAATTTAAGCATCACTCTTCACACAAAATTTTCTCCTCAAAATGACAGAATCGAGGTAGCTAGAGAGTAAACGCTGAAATTAGAAAATGTTGTCGTTTTCATCCTGTGCCCCTTAAGTTCAGAGCACCAAGATGTGCATTTAAATGAAGCAATGTTTCTTTCATGTTCACAAAGTATTTATTATTAAGGAGATCGGCCTAACAGATATTGATCAAGTTTATGGCTTTTCTGTTTTTCCTCTATCATGATATTCCCCTCCACTTCTCTTCATATATCATGTCCCAAAAAGTTCAAAGAGCATTTCGATGTATTGTTTTTATTACCTGATGCCCTGCTTGTTGACTGCTCTATATCCCTGACAAAGTATTTGTAATATCGCCATCTAGCGAAAGAATAACGCAATAGCAATGTATTTTGCACAGTCCTTCCTCACAGAGACAATTCTAATTCATAAATCATTTGATGTGGTTATCCGTGAGAAGATATGAAGTTTGGTACCAAATACGACGATGAATTAGCATTTTTGTCTGCCGTTTCATTTTGATGTGCCACATAACTTTTGATCCTCCAGGTTTTGTGCACTTTGTGTTTAATGTTAATCTCTTCTCGTTTTTAATCATCAGAAGATTCTGTTTGTGTGACGCTAGTCCATCTTTTCCCACATTAACTCAACACACGCCGCCTGTACACTAACCCGACTTCCTGTCTGCAGCTGCTTGTCATGTGGTCATGATTATGACACACAAATTAACACTAAACAAACCAAAGTGTGATAATGTAAATACATTCATGACAATCAGGACATAGAGTCAATACAGAAGTTAAAAGGGCTACACTGATACATGCTCCCACTTACAGCTAAACGACCCGTGTACAGACCTTAGTATGCTAGCTGTGGGTCCTCTGATCCTAGATAAAACACTCCTCAGATTTCATCGTCTTTCTACTACTACTACTACTACTACTACTACCCCTACTACTACTACTACTACTACTTTCGGCTGCTCCCGTTAGGGGTCGCTACAGCGGATCATCCGTTTCCATCTCTTCCTGTCCTCTGCATCTTCCTCTGTCACACCAGCCACCTGCATGCCCTCCCTCACCACATCCATAAACCTCCTCTTTGGCCTTCCTCTTTTCCTCTTCCCTGGCAGCTCCATATTCAGCATCCTACTCCCAATATACCCAGCATCTCTCCTCCACACATGTCCAAACCATCTCACTCTTGCCTCTCTTGCTTTGTCTCCAAACCGTCCAACCTGAGCTGTCCCTCTAATATAATCATTCCTAATCCTGTCCTTCTTCATCACCCCAATGAAAATCTTAGCATCTTCAGCTCTGCCACCTCCAGCCTCGCCTCCTGTCTTTTCGTCAGTGCCACTGTCTCCAAACCATATAACATAGCTGGTCTCACAACCATCTTGTAAACCTTCCCTTTAACTCTTGCTGGTACCCTTCTGTCGCAAATCACTCCTGACACTCTTCTCCACCCACTCCACCCTGCCTGCACTCTCTTCTTCACCTCTCTTCTGCACTCCCCGTTACTTTGAACAGTTGACCCCAAGTATTTAACCTCATCACCTCTATTTGCATTCACACCATTCTGTCCTCCCTCTCGGTCACATATGTATTCCGTCTTGCTCCTACTGACTTCCATTCCTCTCCTGTCCAGTACATACCTCCACCTCTCCAGGCTCTCGTCAACCTGCATCCTCTCGCTACAGATCACAATGTCATCCACGAACATCATAGTCCACAGAGACTCCTGCCTGATCTTGTCCGTCAACCTGTCCATCACCATTGCAAACAAGAAAGGGCTCAGAGCCGATCCTTGATGTAATCCCACCTCCACCTTGAACCCATCTGTCATTCCAACTGCACACCTCACCACTGTCACACTTCCCTCATACATATCCTGCACCACTCCTACATACTCCTCTGCAACTTCCGACTTCCTCATACAATACCACACCTCCTCTCTCAACACCCTGTCGTATGCTTTCTCTAAATCCACAAAGACACAATGTAACTCCTTCCGGCCTTCTCTACAATATATATAATATAATATAATATATATTATCTCTCTCTCTCTCTCTCTCTCTCTCTCTCTCTCTCTCTCTCTACAGAAACTAAGCAGTTGTTGCAATACTTTATCAAAAGAAAGAGAAAAGGTTGCTGAAGAATTGTCTCTAAAGTCCTGCTCAGTTTAAGACAGTCTGCAATTCAGTTAGTGTTGCTGCAGTGTAAGAAAATGAAGCTGTTGGCAGACGCCATTCACAAGGAGAAGGACCTCAACCATGTCGGGGCGTATCTGTAGAGTGGAAGAAGCAGAGCACACACCACTGACTTTGCTATATAGTGTAACGTGCATGGATAAGTAGACACGTTAGCTGTTAGCTAACGGGTCGGGCCCTTTAGTCGAGCGGTTAGCGATGTCTCCCGCGGTACGGGAAATACGGGTTCGCGTCCCGGCTGCGGCAGTTCTTGTGGTTGCCTCCTGAATTCGCTACAATAGTGTAACGATCACTGATGAATAGGCTCGGTAGCCCTTGGCTAACGGGTCGGACCTTTTAGTGGACTGGTTAACGTTGTCGCTTGCGGTGTGGGAAACACGTGTTCGCGTCCCGGTTGTGGCGGTTCCCGGACTGCCCCCCGAATTCGCTACATTGGGGTCAGAAGTGGGATGGTGAGACCGTCAGGTCATCGGAAGCGCGTGTGCTCAGAGGCGTGAGGGAGCTGATACGCTGATACGCTGAAGCGCGGGGACGCGCTTCAAGAAGGAGGGGGGTAGTCTAACGTGCATGGATAAGTAGACACGTTGGTCCTCGACTAACGGGTCGGACCCTTTAGTCGACTGGTTAACGTTGTCGCTTGCGGTGCGGGAAACACGGGTTCGCGTCCCGGTTTGTGGCGGTTCCCGGACTGCCCCCTTAATTCGCTACAACGGTTTACGCGTTGTTTCATTTCATAATCTGCACCTTTACTTTGCTCGACAAGGGTACTGGTTTCTTACAGAGCCAATTTGGGATAGGACAATTGTTGAACTGCAAATAACCTCTGTTTTACTGTGATCCTATTCGGGGAAATTTACTGAACTAAAGTGTTTCCATAATTAAAGTGTTGTGTGTTGCTTCCTAATCGTATTATCAGGAAGCATTGGATACTTTAATGTGTAGTTTGTTTCATTACTGCTCGAACCCCAGTGATCATTTATCATGCCTCTGAGACCAAACTGTCAAACGTGACTCGCTTCATCCAACATGTCCTCATTTTAATCTGTTCCCTCTAGCTCTTCTTGATCCACCCTAAGCAATTTTTGGAGAAACAAGTCGTCTCTTGACTCCTCTTTCTATCTACTTATAAATCAACCTTCCCCGCTTTTGCCCCTGTTAAGACACATTTTGCATCCCCTGCAGAATATGTCCCAGATATAGTATTACTAAGGTGTTAATATGAAATGAGGATTTTTTTTGTTGTTGTTGCTTGGTAGCCTACATTCTCCGTTAAATGCAGTGTTGACGGTAAAAAAAAAATCGTGAAATAATGAATTAAGCAGTCGACACGCTGCTATCTTTAATTTCCTCACGTGAAATAAAAACGTAATAACCAAGGTCCACTTTAACTGAGCGCAAGAAAGAGATGGAGAGATGCCTGCTCTGATTTGGGCGAACACCATGTTCTCAGCTTTCTGCCTCCACCGGCTTTCGCAGGACATCCTTCCTCACTCACGACGCACAGGATGAGAGCGCCTGACTGGATACGTAACAGGGAGAGAGAGACAGAGAGAGAGAGAGAGAGAGAGAGAGAGAGAGAGAGAGAGAGAGAGAGAGAGAGAGAGAGAGAGAGAGAGAGAGAGAGAGAGAGAGAGAGAGAGAGAGAGAGAGAGAGAGAGAGAGAGAGAGAGAGAGAGGGAGAGGGAGAGGGGGGGGGCTCTGACAGGCACAGCTCCGTCACGAGGATCCCCCAGCAGGGTTCATATACGGTACAACAACCACAGCGCTGCTCTGCTGATTAAGTCTCCGTGCACGTTAACCTAATGTAGCACACCAAACTGGGATAACACCAGTTTAGAGGCCGACATTAAAAACTGACTCCTCCTGGAGATCTCCTGGATATCTCCTGGATATCTCCTGGATAGTGTTTCTCCGGAGGCGCGCGCGGAGGACACTGTGAGTTTGGCTGAGAGAGGACAGGTTTGGAGGCATGGACCCGCTGCTGCCCGCCGACGCCGAGGCGATGGAGAGAGAGGCTGCCAAGGAGAGGAGGAGGAGGATCCAGTTCTCCGTCCCTTCCGCCATACCCACCCTGCTGGACCCGCGACAGGTGGAGATGGTGAGGTTGCATGAGTGTCCTTATGTCTGTGTGTGTGTGTGTGTGTGTGTGTGTGTGTGTGTGTGTGTGTGTGTGTGTGTGTGTGTGTGTGTGTGTGTGTGTGTGTGTGTGTGTGTTTTCTGCTTTATCAGAGCAACGTACTGCACTTTTTAAAGTCTGCTGTCGGTCCTGTGTGCAGGGGGGGAGGATTTCCGACCATCTAAAGTAGTTTTGAAGCAACTCTGTTGACCTCATAGTTCAACTCTGTTGACGCCATAGTTCATTTCTTCCGGTGTGGAACTTCCCACTATCACACTTAAGTGCATGATCGCACACTTTGTTTTTGGGGACGTTTCGGCAGCATCGGTGCACAGTCAAGGGTTTACAGGCCTTGTACGAAGTGTCAACGTTTTAATAGCTGAACCCAGCAGGCTTCCAGGTCCCCCGTCACGCGCAGGGTTGACACAGGCACACCGGGGGGATGCTGAGACGGGTGTCCTTGTTCCGGGTCGTCTGGAGCAGCAGACAGTGTCAGCGGGGTTGACAGCCAGTTACATAACTGTGCCGGCAGAACTCTGCAGAACTCTGTGTTTTTGCGGTGTCTGTTACCCTGTACTGCCCTCAGCGCGCGGGCAGCACCGGGCATCAGGAGCTGAGTCGGGCCGTCTCAATATGCGGCCCCTCGAATAAATGAGGCATCTCGATGTCCTTTTAAAGATCCAGCACACAGGAAAGTGTGTGGTGTTTGTGTGTGTGGTTGTTTTGAGAGAGAGATTGGTGCTTAAAGTGTGTGTGCATGCAGGTTCGTGTGCACTCTAAAAAATGCTGGGTTGAAAACAACCCAAACCCAGGTGCTGGTTAACTATTGGACAGAACTCACGTTGGGTTAAAAGAACCCAACAAGATGGGTCGTTCATTTAACCCAGAAGCTGGGTTTCTCAACCAAATATTGGTTCATTCTGACAAGGATGCTGGGTTAAAATGATTCATTCTGGGTTACAGAAAACAACCCAGAAGGAGTTGAGACAACCCAAAATATGGTCAAGCGGCCTCAACCCGGCGTTTTTTAGAGAGAGAGAGAGAGAGAGAGAGAGAGAGAGAGAGAGAGAGAGAGAGAGAGAGAGAGAGAGAGAGAGAGAGAGCGCGCGCTTGTTCTATTGCTACCTGTATAGCGTGGCTGTGGTCCAGTCGACCATAAATCAGCTCCTGGATCAGGACTAAAACTGATCCGTTCAGATCGCTTGGCTCGGCTCGGCAGTAAGAGGCAGTTCTTTGGTCTCCCAAACGGCTCTTCATTTACCACCACTTCTGGCTTTTATAACTCAGCCAAATTAAGCACCGTTTTGATATACGATTGGTATGTGTGCACACAAATCACTTAAATTATTCAATGTAATTACACTAAACCTGATCATTTCCAGAATACCATCATTTTACATTGTTTCGTATAAACCTGATATGACAAAAAATATTTAGATTAAACTGGTGTAAAATGTTGTTTGCTATTAAGCGTAATACCGAAATCATGAATGTTGCGCAGCATTTAATATGATGCCATTGTGTAGACTGTCTCTCAGCACCCCCAACTCTGATTTGCCACATCCCTGCCCATTACTTCCCCCTATCTATCTATCTATCTATCTATCTATCTATCTATCTATCTATCTATCTATCTATCTATCTATCTATCTATCTATCTATCTATCTATCTATCTATCTATCTATCTATCTATCTATCTATCTGTCTATCTGTCTATCTGTCTGTCTGTCTGTCTATCTTTGTCCATCCGTCCTTACGTCTGTTGTTTTGGCTGGACCGCAACAACGGGGCAACCAAAACAACAGCCCCAGACATGCGGTTGTCCGTGAGTGAGTGAGTGAGTGAGTGAGTGAGTGAGTGAGTGAGTGAGTGAGTGAGTGAGCGAACGAGTGAGTGAGTCAGTGAACGAGTGAGAGTGTGCGAGTGAGTGAATGAGTGAGTGAATGAGTGAGTGAACGGGTGAATGAGTGAGTATGTGTGAGTGAGTGAGCGAGCGAGTGTGACTGAGTATGTGTGACTGAGTGAGTGAGTGAGCGAGTGTGAGTGAGTGAGTGAGTGAGTGAGCGAGTGTGATTGAGTGAGTGAGCGAGTGTGAGTGAGTGAGTGGGTGAGTATGTGTGAGTGAGTGAGTGAGTGAGTACGTTTACATGATGTAAAAAAAGTTGATTTACTGTGTTAGTCCGACTAAAATTGGACTTTTAAAATCATGTAAACGGGTTAGTCCGACTGAAATCGTACTAAATCGAATTTCTCGAAGTCGGACTAACACACCCGGATAATGCGGTTGGGGATCGATTTACTCTGGCGTGTCCACGCTTCAATCGGTCCCCAACTGGCCTAGGCGTTCTGCGCATGAGCCGTATTTCCCGCGGCGGTCTTTCATCCAATAGCAACCAGTTCGGAAAATATTAACGTTTGAGAATTGTGCCAGATAAACTGAGAAAAACTGTAATAACTGGGAGGTGCCCAGTACAACCACAGATTTATACTATCAGCCCTTTAAGCAGCTATACTCCACTGGAGCAGCTGCAGGCTAGATAAACTCCTTGCTCAAGGGAACGTCCGTCAGTAGGACGGAAGACATTTCTGTTTGATTGCTGCCATTTTCTCAGTCCGACTGCAGATTTACGCCGGTTATCCCCCGGTCACAAAGACTGATTCCCTAAACTTCAGGCCCCGCCACCACAAACTGCAAACTTGGCTCATTCACTACCCTGCTTCATGTCAGTGTCTGAATGACGGTGATGATAACGGACACACGGTCGCGACAGGCTCGGCAGTTGCGGCTGCATGTTGTTCTTCATCCGTCCTCTTGCAGATGCTGAGTGGGTAACTTCTCCTTGGGTAACCTCCTCTGTGAAACGCTCTGAAGGAGGTTGAGGACGTCACCGCACCTTCTCAGGATGACGTGCGAGGGTGTGACCCCTACTCTCCATGCCCATACTGTTTGGAGGAGGCGCCGCGGGAATTTCGATGAGCCTCCGTTCAGCCTCACAACACCGGAGTGTATGTGACAGACAGCCAAGCGCCAATGAACTTTCTTACCACAAACGCAGCCACGGCGTATATCCGGGTAGCGTAGAGGTCTGTTCCGTTGCCCGTGTTACCTCCGGCTTAGTTTGGCTGTGTCTGCGGATGGGAAGCCGGATGTGGGTGTGTGTGTCCTGGTTGTTGCACCAGCGCCTCTTCTGGTCGGTCGGGGTGCCTGTTGGGGGGGGGCTGGGGGGAATAGCGTGATCCTCCCACGCACTACGTCCCCCTGGCGAAACTCCTCCCTGTCAGGTGAAAAGAAGCGGCTGGCGACTCCATATGTATCGGAGGAGGCATGTGGTAGTCTGCAGCCCTCCCCGGATACGCAGAGGGGGTGGAGCAGCGACCGGGACGGCTCGGAAGAGTGGGGTAATTGGCCGGATACAATTCGGGGAGAAAAAGTTAAAAGTTAGCGCAGTTACCAAGGAAGACAGAGGAAATGCATCAGACAGGGAGAAGGGTAAGAATGACGTCAGAAAAGAGGTGCGATAATGCAGAGGGCATGCGAGGCAAGGAGAGGAAAATGGAGGGGGGAAAACATCAGACAAGGAGATGAGCGATTAAAAAGCAAAGAGATTAGCCGAGGATGGCTGAGGCCTAGATCTTGTCTGGAACGGCTAAAAGCAACCATGCCAAGGATGCATTTTCACCACAGCGCAGCCAAGTTTTTTTTTTTGTTCTGTGTCCAGGATCCAGCATCCATTCATTGTGTGTGTGTGTGTGTGTGTGTGTGTGTGTGTGTGTGTGTGTGTGTGTGTGTGTGTGTGTGTGTGTGTGTGTGTGTGTGTGTGTGTGTGTGTGTTTCTTCAAATTGACAAATTGGAGGTGGATGGCAGAAATACCTAAGTGCTGGATAAGTGACCCATTAAAGGAGCAATAGGCGGCCGTCGATTTTGGGCAGAACTTAGAAATATTTTCAAACATAATTCGACACCGCCCTACCCAATCAGAAAGCGTCAGTATGCCTCCAAAGCCACGCCCCGAAAACACATGCACGCGCCGGACACACCAGCTGATTTGAAGCGAAAGCATTTCACCCGAGACAAGCGTCATTCTGAGCCGAATGGATGTCACACACACGCGAGAGAAAACTAACTATTATTGTAATGAACATAAACAACGAACATGTCTATTATTGTAGCAATCACGACTGGCTCGCTAGGAAGCTAGCCAACCAGGCAGCAACCGGCCTTTGTGTACGCGCAACTGTTATGCGCATAACAAACGCGCGTGTCACTGAGGGTTTGATAGACAGCTCGCCCGTTCCAATCGTTTGACTTGGTCGTTCGTTTGATTGGATGTCGTTGTTTTAGCTCCTGCCCCTTACAGGAACGACGGATTTTTTTGTTTGTTTTTAGTACTATCGATTACTGTCAAGATATAATAAGAAATTTAAAAATTTGCCAAAAGTCGGCGGCCGCCTATAGCTCATTTAAATTCCATCCTTGGACCAGTTGGAGGAAAAGAGAAGTGTGTGTGTGTGTGTACATCACTCCCTAGCAGTTGCAACCCCGGGCATTGCTGCTGCAAAAAAAAACAACAACTGTTGACCAGACTTAAAACTCATTGTTAGAGAAACAGTCAAAGTAAAGTCTTTCATGTCAAGTCAGTTTTATTTGTATAGCCCATTATCATAAATTACAACTTTGGCTCAGTGGGCTTTACAGCAATACAACATCCTGTCCTTAGACCCTCACATCGGATAAGGAACAACTCCCTTAAAGAAAACCCTTTGACGAGGAGAACAAAATAGGAGGACACCTCAGGGAGAGCAACAAAGGAGGGATCGCTCTCCCAAGTTGGACAGATGTGCAATGGATGTCGTGTGTGCAGAATAAAACACAATTTACAGAATAAAAGTATTCGGATTCTGAAGCTATATGAAGAATATGATGAGGAGGACGCCAAGCAGTATCGAGATGGTCCCAGAACAGCACAGGACCTGACACACGTGACCACCATCACTATGTAGACCTGGCAGGAGGATAGACTGCATGCGCACAGGGGAAGTTCACATCACACCATTCACATATACGTGGGAGAAGAGAAAAGGAAAAAAAAAACTTGATGTTCATGACGTCCATCCTCAACATGCTTTCAGCCTCCTTCGGAAGTGCCCTGTTTGGAAACAAAGGTCAAACAGTGACAGGATTGAACCAGGGTTAGAAGTACACAGTGGCTTTCGGAGGAGCTCTATTTTCCAGTGCGCCACTACGCGTGTCACACGCACGCGCAAACATGGACGTGCGCGGTCAATTGCGAAAAACGTTCTACGGTTACTACATACAGGGCCATACTTGTCAATAACATTTCACGTCATACAGAGAAAACCGAACATTGCAACTATGGGCTGTTACACGACGAACTGATCCGTGACAGGCTAGTTGTGGACCTGGAAAACACCGCGCTGTCTGAAAAACTGCAGCTAGACCCAACGCTTGAGAGGGCCATCATGAGGGCGAGGCGATCCGAAGAAGTTAAAAAACAGCAGTCTGACCTGAGGGGGGAAAAGCAGCAGTGCAACTAAATGCTCCAATGTTGACACTGTTCATGCTAAAAGATACAGAAAGCCCAAATTCTTGAAAAAGCCTCAGTCACCGTCACTGACTCAGCATAACAGGAAATTCAGCGCACGGCCTGAACCAAAAGCTTGTGGAAGATGTGGGGAAATGCCCTGCGAAAGATGCTGCATGCCACACTTGTGGGGGGGGGGGGGGGGCAGTATGGCAAAGTATGCAGAGCCAATGCCAAATCTGTGAATGCAGTCACCGCAGATGAAGCTAGCTTTTTCTTAGGAACGGTATGCTGGAGAAGACCCGTGGTCAGTGCAGCTTCAGGTGAAACAAAAAAAAAGGTACGTTTTAAAATAGACACTGGTGCTGATGTCACTGTCCTTCCAGCTGAGGTGTACCATGACATCACAGCGGGACAGGACATGGAGAGCCTGGCACAGGAGATGAGGCCATTGCTGGGAACAGGAGGCACTGTGCTCTCCGTGCTGGCCGTAGCCAACTGCGCAGAGGCAAAAAGACTGCCACAGAGGACATTCATGTCGTGAAAAACCTACAAAAAAACCAACCTCAAATCGTATTAATTAAATTAGTTACTCTAAGAAGCTGAAACAAGATTTTACAACACTCAGTTGAGTTCTTCTGTAGAATGTCTACTAAATCAAATTGTACTTTTATCCTCCTGAGATTTTGAGTCAGATGCCTTCTTTCTGCCTCAAATTTCTGACAATATATCTATTGTTTCTTCTTGCCCACAGTAGTCACATCCGCCTGTATTGTGTTTGCCTATTTTGAAAAGTGTTTTGTTTAGTCCAGTGTGTCCAAATCTGAGTCTTGAAATTATTCTCTCATCTCTCCTGTTCCTTCCTACCAAGCCGGAGGTAACAACGCGGGGATTCGATCCGGCAATCTCCGTGTTGGTAGGCAACGGAATAGACTCCGTCTATACTCGGACATTTTACCCTGTTTTTTAAATTCTACCCATCAAGCTCGTGTCACTATCAAGTCAAACTATACAACAAACAATGTTGAGAGAACAAACCGGACGGAGCCATCTGCCCACATACTACCCGGAGCATAAGAAGCGTCGCACAGCATCACGAGGGACAGCGGCCCGGAAGTGAACAGGTGCCGCGCTAAAAAAAGAAAAGAAAAGAAAAAAAAGGGGGGGGGACGGATGCTCGGAGAAAAAACTGAAACGTGTTCCCGAAAATTATTGTAATCGGGTAACCGGCAGTAAAACTGTGCGGGGGAGATACAGCTACAAAATCCGGAGAGGCAGCCGGTAAAATGTTGAGCTTCAATAATTTGAGAGACTGTTACCTCGGCGAAGATAAACTGCCGCTGCCAAACTAACTGCCAAAGCTGTGATAACTATTTCTCAGGTGCACACTTGTTTTAACTCCTACTTCATTCATTCACCATTCTCTTGTCCAGAATACTCATGTCTATCTTTACTTCAAGGGGGTACGCTACTAAATGGGGTGGCAGAGCTGAGTATTCGTAGGAGTCTTGTTAACAGGATGGGGTGCAGCTGGTTGGCTCCGCCCTGACTCCAGCACACTTGTCTCCACCCAGATAATCATACTCACACACAGACACAGGTACTGTGTCCTAATTCAGGGGCTGCGTCCTTCGAAGGACACGGTCTGCAAAAGGCGTATTCTTCCTTAACTGTGAAGGCCGAACCAAGCGTTGTTAAATGAGAAATTTAAATTTCCTATTTGCGTCACCAGCTGCTTCCGTCCTTTACCTTGCGTCACGAAGCACTGCTCCTGTCGCCTAGCAACCTTGACAACCGCGATTGACAAACAAAAGTCAAAGCGTTTATTGTCATATTCACAATTAAAAACAAGTATCTCTGTACAGTGAGTCATTCCTTTGCGTTCTACTCTGAATGCCGTTATCAAAAAACGAAAACAAAACAAAACAAACAACAAAGAAATGGAATAGAAAAAAAGAATATAAAATAAAGAAAAAAATGAATATCAGCAACGATAAAAAGAAACTATCCAAAGAATACTATATATAATATACAATACATGGCAGTGATATATTGTATTTGTGAAAAAACTATCTGTGCAAGATCTGTATTTGTGTAGAATTCTATGTACAGACAGCATATAAACAGACATATGGCATTCTATATGCAGGCAGTGGTTAAATGTCTTGAGTGTGCAGTGTGAATTGTGTGTGTGCATCTGCGTGTGTATGTGTGTTTAGGTTCGTGTGTGTGGAGGGGGTGAGTGTAGCTGCCTATACGGTGAGGTGGGTTAGGGTGGGGGCATGGGCAATAGATTGGATCTGTTGATCAGTCTGATGGCCTGAGGATAAAAGCTTTCCCTCAGCCTAGAGGTTCTGTATTTCACACTTCCGTACCTCCTGCCCAAGGGCATAAGTGTGAAAAACCTGTGCTGGGGGTGGGTGGAGTCTTTGATGATGCTGCAGGCTCTTTTATGGACTCTACGGTGGTAGATGACCTGCAGAGATGGTAAGGGCACACTGACAGTCTTCTCAGAAGTCTTTACCACTCTCTACAGGTGTTTGCGGTCCATGGCGGTGCTGTTCCCATACCACACGCATACCACACAGTGATGCAGCTGGTCAAGATGCTCTCTTTGATGCAACTGCTGAGAATATTCGGTGACATGCCAAATTTCCTCAGTCTCTTTAGAAAGTACAGCTGCTGTTGGGCTTTCTTGACCAGCTGGATGATGTTACCTGACCAAGTGAGGTCATCACTGATGTGGATGCCCAAGAAGTTAAGGCTGCTGACCCTCTCCACCCCAGACTCACGGATTGTCAGTGGTAGATGAAATATCCTCGCCTTCCTCATATCCACTATCATCTCCTTTGTCTTATCCATGTTGAGAGTGAAGTTGTTGTTGCCACATCATCTCACTAGACTTGCCAGCTCTCTCCTGTATGCAGTTTGATCACCCCCAGTGATCAAACCAATGATTGTGAATGTAAATGATGGTGTCATCAGCAAATTTCAGGATAGTGTTGTCCTTGTGTGAGGTGATGCAGTCATAGGTGAATAGTGTGTAGAGCATGGGGCTAAAGACATATCCTTGTGGGTTGCCAGCGTTCATTCCCACATTGTTTGAGGTTAGATTTCCAATTCTAACAGACTGTGGAAATCTGACAGCCAGTTACAGAATATGGGGTTCAGGCTAAGGTTGTATAATTTGTTTGTGAGTTTGTGGGGGAGGACCATATATAGGATGAGCTGTAATCAATGAAGAGCATTCTGACATAAGAATCTTTGTTTTCCAGGTGGGAGAGAGCTATGTGCGGTGCTGCAGAGATGGTGCAGTGGATCTGTTGGGGTGGTACGCATACTGCAGGGGGTCCATTGACTCAGGTGTATTACTCTGGATGTGGGCCAGAACCACTCTCTTAAAGCACTTCATTATGATTGAGTGAATGCAACTGGGCTGTAGTCATTCAGACAAGTGACTGGGCTCCTCTTAGGGACTGGGATGATGGTGGCAGGTTGGGACTGTAGCCTGTGCTAGAGACAGGTTGAAAATGGAGGTGAAAACATCAGCAAGTTCTGTAGCACATGTCTTTAGGGCCTGCTCAGGGATGTTATCTGGGCCTGCTGCCTTGTGGGAGTTGATTTTCCTCAGGACTTTGTGTACATCAACTGATGAGACAGTCAGTGGAGGTTCTTGGATGTTCTGAGTATGTGAGAACCTCCTCTGTGTAACGGTAGTCGAAATGGAGCCAGAACATTTACATTTTTTTATTTTATTTTTATCATTTAACAACAACCATTTCCCAGACCATACCGGATCGGCTGAGGCTCCATACCAGATTGGTCAAGGCCTGGGTTAACAATGGCTGCCATTGGTGCTGTGCCCTCACAGGGTACTGATGGAAACTGTAAAATTCATTGTGGCCACACCTGAGAAACAGGAAACAAGCCGGAAGAAGAAGATTTAACGACAACCGTTTTCCCGACGTAAGCATCACTGACCTCTAGTAACTTTACCTGTTATTTTAAAGAAAATTCTAGGTTTTGAAGGCCCCTTATTTTTTTAACATTTATATCGTTCAAGTGTGTTGAAATCCAATACTTAGGCCCAATCCCAATATCCACACTCACAGACTCGGACTTTAAGGCGCGCTCCCGCTAGATCCGGGAGGGCTTAGGGATGCCCCAGTGTCAAATCGTCAAGTGCAAGAGGGCTCTCTCGCAGACATCTTGAGGCCGTTATGCACACTTTCCATTAGTCTGCATTTCTGCAGACTTAGGACAGGAATTACCCACAGTTCATAGTGTTGTGATGTTAAATATGTGGTTACCAGGGGAAAACTGGAAGCATTAAAAAAAAAGGCAAACAAACAAGCATGGATGGGCACATGGGTGTTCAGCCTGGCATATTGGGTGCGCTGGTATGCCTAAATTTGCAAAGAAACATTACATTAACAAGGATATTAAATGGTACTTAAAATCACATGAAATCAATACTGCAAGCAGTCACTTGATGCGAGTATGACTGTCCTCTCTGTTGGGTTGTCTACTTGTGGGTCTTCAGATGGCTGTAGAGGCCGAACCGTGATCCACATACTTTGGTGCAGTGTGGACAGGGGAAAGTGGTGGTGGTGATGGTTGTTGAGCCTTTTTCTCTCTCTCCTTGCTGTGCTGTATATAGCATATGCAAGCATGTGCTATATTACACACCAAGTTTATTCATCAACCATTTGTTTTTCATTTTTGCTTAATGATGCTGTTTTGACAAAAACAAGTAAATTGATTATCTGACAATTGATTATCGTCCACTCTGTAAGGCAAGAGCCTGGAAAACGTTCAAATTAGGGAGTCGGTCCCTTAAGTGCCTTGGCCGTGAAGAAAGTTAAAAACGTAAGATAAGAAGTCCCAAACCCACAATAGTACGAAACATGTTTGGCGTTGTCAAGGTAATGTGATATGTTGCAAAGTGCTGTCCCATTCCTATTTATACCATTTCGAGCCCTTGCAGCCTCTCACACTCAAGCACTTACCGGGTGACGTCAATTATTAAGTTCATGAGGGTTCAGGGTTTAGGCCTTAAGGGGGGCATTGGGATTTAACCTTACATTTAAAAGTGTAATCGTTGACTGCTGCTGGAGTTGGAGACACCATTTTGTTGTGGAAAAAATCCAATCATCACCGGCGCAATGAATCTTGGGATAGGTTGGGCCACAAAGGACGCATCCATTTTATGCTTAAAATTCTGACAATTGAAGGCTGCATTTCAGATTTCTCAGCTGCATTTGAAGGAGCCTTTGGAATGGGACAGCCTTGGCGCGCTGCTCTGATGTAATCGGCCTTCAAATGCAGCCTTTGAAGGATGCGGCCGCAGAATTGGAACACAGTCAGGGAAGTGGAGGGAGTGTCAGAGGAGGCAGCAGGGGCAGATGTAACACATCACATGTATTTCACATAACATACAAGGAAGAGATTGATATGCTGTGTGAACCAGCCTGTTAAGTACATAGGTAACTTGTGTGTGTTCTTCTCCTGGATTGCCACCTTGCAGTGGTGAAGAAACTTGCGTGTACCAATGATCCCAAGAGCTATGCCAGCCGGAGCTTGGCTCCTGGTAGGGTCACCCAAGGCAGGTAAGTCAAGGGGGAGGTTCCAGATGAAGTATGATCCAACAAAGACCTCAACGGCGGAACTGGTGGAAGCTGTTCCCAGGTCACAACGGCAGTGAAGGCAGATGAAGGCTGCAACAGAAGGTGATCCCCAATCGTCTTGGTTCTCCATGCCATTGGACTCTGGCCACCCCCTGCCAAGGACCGTGTGGTGGCTACAGGCTCATCAGCCACTCCACGTAAAAAGCTGTTATGGGCAGGCGTCCTCCCATTATGTGGCTCCAGGATCGACCTGTACGCCCACCTGAGGACCCAAAGGGACCCAGAGGGAAGACGGTCATACTCGACCCCAAGTGACCGCCAGTGATGATGAATTTATGTGTTAGTCATTCTATTGAACAGCATACTCAGTCCTACCCTTGAGTTAATGAAAGGTTTGATGCCAAGTTTAAAATATTGGCAGGTTAAAGTATATGGTATAAAGGCCCAACCTGGCAAACACAGTTACAGTTGTAGAGCATTATTGAATTTTCATGTGAGCGCTATGTAAATGTCCGATTGTTCATACAGGCACGGTTAGGGATCTGGAAAGCAGCCATACCTGTGGTTCTGTATGCAGCAGAGCCAAGAAGAGGGCATGGTTTTGCTCACACCAGCAGTTTCTTCACTTGTGCCCACATGGTTTCTGATATTGCGGAGAATTTTGTCAAACCTGGGATTCAAGCTGTTGAAATTGAGGTTCAGATATATTACCGAAAAACAAAGTCAGAGGCAAGCAATTGTTCCGTTTTGCTCTGCTTACATGGACTGACCACAGGTTTAATAGTTTGTTCCCACCCTACCTCATCTGTAGAAATTTAAAGTTTACCAAGGTGTTCTCTCTGACAGAGCCTGGATGCGAGTGAGATGCATTTGGGCTTAGTGCACACATAGGCATAGAGATGAGTTTGGTGTTCTGGCTAAAGTACAAACCACCTCAAAAATGGGATGGATCGTTTTTATGCTTCTCACACGTCCTCATTTCTGTCTTTTAACACTCAGCTTTCCTGACACACTTTTTAAACCTTTTCATTGATGGTTATACCTTCACATCTGCTGCGTGTGATCATAGGTGCCATGAGGGCTGTTCAGGGCAAGATGGTGGCAGTAGATGGGTGCAACTTGTGCGCAATGCCTGTCTTGGTGTGCTAGCGAGGGAAGAGCAGAGTAAAACAAAGCCCGGGAAAAGCTTTGCTGAAAAAAAATCAGAATGACAGCTTGAGGCTAACAAAGTAGGTGTGATTCATGTTAAAAATAAACCTTAAAGCAGAGCACACTTTCCCTGAGAGGGCAATTAGGCAAGTCCTTAATCACCGGTTGGGTCCCATCTCTTCAGAGGTGTGTGTGTGTGTGTGTGTGTGTGTGTGTGTGTAACTGCTCATTTTTTCCTGTGTTTTTTTATATGCTGTATTTAGATTTGCACTGCTAATTAAGATGCCTTACAATTCATGTTTGAAAACAACATTTCCCTCGCTTGATTAATGCAAACTCAGATCCACCGTGTGAATAATGGATCCGTATGAATCTGCTGTGTGGAGTGATCCTGAAGCAATGAGAGCAACTCCAGCGTGAACGCTGCCCACACATTTCACTCCTACACTCTTGGCCACGATTGGCTGAGGAGGCACTTGTAGCTCGAAAGAGCCATATTACCATAACACATAGCATGATAAAGACAGGACTGAATGAACTCTCCATTTAGAAAGCCTTCCACACCACTCACCCGTTATCTAGAAGGTGGCTATATCCTTGCTCGCTTATGAATAATTAAAAGGCAGTTGCGATTGTCCAAATGCTTAAAATAGGTGGGCATGGAGGTATTAGAGGACGCTTTTGTTGTATCACCATTGTTTTGGTTTTTTACAAACTAGCTCTTTCCTCTGCATACTGTAGGTAATCGTTGACCACTGACATTGCACCAATATTCACAGCCACCTGTAATCTCTTACAAAACTATTTACAATAGAACCAACATGTTATTACCTACATACCAAATACTGCAATCTTGACCCTTTCAATATTTATCTTTGTCTTATAATCAGTGTTGTGTTGAATTTTGTTTGTGTTTGAGTTAAGCTGTCATCAGTAAAACAGGTCAGTTTAAAAATCCTGAATGTTGGTTGCAGGGCTGTTTGCTTTCAGTTGCAACTATGTGTACAATATGTAAAACATCTATTTTGGACACCAGTGGCCTTCTACAAACAAATAAAATGTTATCTCTGGATGTGAGATATTACAATTACAATTAGTTGCACTCCCTGAAGAGAAAGAGAATGGAGGAAGAAGGCCAGGAATGCAGATGTATATGTTAGTCTCGAAGCCGACCTTTTGTAATCTGTCATGAGCGGTAAAATCAGTTTATTCTGTTCTTACACCCGACCCTGTATGCCCTCTTACACACAGGTTAAAGGGATAGTTTGGGTTTTTTTTTAAGTGGGGTTGTATGAACAAGTATCTGTCTGCGGACTCCCAAGACATGGGCGGGATGTGTAGAGGTGTAACAGGAATTCCAATTACTTCCATTTCCAATTAACAGGACTACCCAATTTCCCCTCAGGGATGAATAAAGTATTCTGATTGATTCTGATTCCATCACTTGCCCCAACCGTAGCCTCAATGCGTGTGTGTGCGTGATTGTGTGAGATACTGATACTGTTGGTTGTATGAGATACTTATGAGATACTTATTCATAGTCAGTGTATTACCTACAGTAGATGGCAGTAGGCGCCCCCACAGTTTGGAGAAGCAGGCAGGAGTTAGGCAGGGCTAGCAAGCAATGTACTACTGTTGAAGGGTCCAGAAACAAAACGTATTTTGCCACCTAAAAAAGGCCGAACTAAAAAATAAGAAAAATCAATATCCGCCCAAGCGAATGCTATATTTAGAATACTTTCACTGTTCTAACTTGCCGTCAGACAGTCCTTTTTTTTTTGGCACTACATTTTCTCAACCGTAGAACTTCCATATTCCTACACATGAGTGCAACTGTGCCGCACACTGTATTACACCGCCCGCAGGTCAGTTGTTTGGGTCAGAAAGTGCTGTTGCAAGATCAGGCTGAAATCGAACGTCACCTTTCTAAAGGTTCTCATTTCAAAAGCGGTGCTCGCTTGTGCTTTTCCAGGCCCGATCTGTCCCTTCAGCTTCCAACCTGCCCATCCTCCCATCACATCAACCACACAGCCTTATTAGCCACATAAATGGTGATACCAGTCATTTGATACCCAGTAGACGCCAAACCTCAGCTGGGGCTCTGCATCTATGTTTAGACACCCTCCCAGGGCAAATCTCATTTCTAAAAACATTTGCTTCATGTTCTCAGCAGGAACGTAATTATGTCATTTCGAAACAGGAAAAACAGTTCACCACATTTCAATAAATCAAACCAGGGGACTGGTGAGATGAGAGTGTACATAGTTTTAAGGATAATTGAACCTTTCAGAACGAAAATTGGATATTTTTCCTGGGTATTCATGCAGCAGGAGTGATATGGCGGTTAGTTCATCACCTAAATTGGACTCAGATGGTGATGATAATGGTTTGTTGGGACAGTTTTAGTCCATCTGCGTTTAACTGTTAAAAGGTCAAAGAGGATTATTGTCAAGGAGAAGAATGGAGGAGGATTGTTGTGTGGATAGATGCAATCAGGCAACTGCAGCCGTCAGTTTTTCTGTGTCACAGCTGCCAGGTTGTGTACTGTCAGGTCTTGGTGGTCCCTGTGGAAACACTATCTTGTTAACTCAAATGTGTTTCCCCTCTGAACGGAGGCAATTATGTCTTACTTGTCAGGTGATTTAGATACAGAGTGCAATTGCGATCACAATTAAAGTTAAAAGGCAGGCTATGTAAGATTGTCACTCCAATTTAGCTTATGATCCTCTCATCAGGTCTAAAAATGGTAGAGCAATTAAGTTTTTTTTGCCCCCTAGTTCGGTGGGTTGTTGTCCTGTGCATCCAGATCTGCTGCAAGTACTTTCTCTATGGTATAATTATTTTCTCTATAGCATGTTGTGTATTGCAAACTACATTAAAGCAGCAGCCAGTCTTAGCACTGGTTCTTAGCTAGTTTGAAACATAGCAACATGGAGAGCCGCCTATATGTGGGTAGCTAGCTTCCTTATATACCAGTCATAACAGAAGATAGGTGATCAAGCACTGTGCAACTGCTTCGGCACTTATATACCTTTATGCTCAACATATATGCTCAATCATTCATAGTAACAAGCATTTAGTTGACTTTTGTCTTGAACAACTTATGTGCAAAATTGCAGAAAAATTGCCGGCAATCTTGAAAAGAATAAGAACAGAATGAAATGCAATCCTGTGACGAACCTGAAAATCACGGAGCATTTATATTGGAAGTAAAAGGCAACCAAAGGCAAAGACAACGTTTAATAGAGATAAAATGGAGAGAAATTACAACGTATAGTGATATTGCTGTAAACATTTTATTGTTGTAAGTGGCAAATAAAAGGAAAATAAAATTCTACTGACACTACTTTTGGCTGCTCCCGTTAGAGGTCGCCACAGCAGATCATCCGTCTCTATCTCATCCTATCCTCTGCATCTTCCTCTGTCACACCAGCCACCTGCATGTCCTCTCTCACCACATCCATAAACCTCCTCTTTGGCCTTCCTCTTTTACTCTTCCCTGGCTGCTCAATATTCAGCAACCTTCTCCCAATATACCCAGCATCTCTCCTCCACACATGTCCAACCCATCTCAATCTTGCCTCTCTTGCTTTGTCTCCAAACCGTCCAACCTGAGCTGTCCCTCTAATATACTCGTTCCTAATCCTGTCCTTCTTCGTCACACCCAATGAAAAGCTTAGCATCTTCAACTCTGCCACCTCCAGCTCCACCTCCTGTCTTTTCGTCAGTGCCACTGTCTCCAAACCATATAACATAGCTGGTCTCACAACCATCTTGTAAACCTTCCCTTTAACTCTTGCTGGTACCCTTCTGTCGCAAATCACTCCTGACACTTCTCCACCAACTCCACCCTGCCTGCACTCTCTTCTTCACCTCTCTTCTGCACTCCCCATTACTTTGTACAGTTGACCCCAAATATTTAAACTGTGCAAGTTTCACTTTTGGCTGTGAGAGAAATGAGAACATGAGTCTTTCTAGACTATACTATGGACCATCAGCCAAGTTTCCACAGGAAAGTGGAGAACTGAAAGTTGAATTTTTTCAAAGCAAATGGTTTGAGCAGGAGTATAAACACCATGCCACCATCAGTCCTAGCTGCGCCCCACCTTTTCTGCCATTTTTAAAGCTGGCACCGTGCACTCTTGCTGGGATTTTCCATCATTTGCATGTCAGCATAGTGTTGTGGTGGGACTGTGTGGCACAACCCTCCCACATATCCAAATAGAGATCTATACACCATCTCCTGCCTTTGGCCCTTACCTGAGACAGGGTTTGTATCCCACCTTCATTATCAGCGCGCACACACACACACACACACACACACACACACACACACACACACACACACACACACACACACACACACACACACACACACACACACACACACACACACACACACGTACCTTAATCAGAGCTTGTGGCAGGGTGCATTTTCCTGCTGAAAGAGGCCACTGCCATCAGGAATACCATTGCCATGAAGGAGTGTACTTGGTCTGCAATGATGTTTAGGTAGGTAGTATGTTTTCAAAGTAGCATCCACATGAATGCCCAGACCCAGGGTTTCCCAGCAGAACATTACCCAGGGCATCACACTGCTTCCACCAGCTTTCCTTCTTCCCATAGGGTATCCTGGTGCCATCTCTTCCCACAGGTAAACGACGCACACACACCCAGTCGTCCACATGATGTAAAAGAAAACGTGATTCATCAGACCAGGCCACCTTCTTCCATTGCTCCATGTCCAGTTCTGATGCTCGCATGCCCATTGTAGGCGCTTTTGTACTTAATACAAAAGTGCATACAGCGGTCATCATGGGCACTCTGACCGGTCTGCGGCTACGCAGCCCCATACGCAGCAAGCTGTGATGCACTGTGTGTCCTGACATCTGCATATTATAAGCAGCATTAACTTTTTCAGCAATTTGAGCTACAGTAGCTTTGCTGTGGGATCGGACAAGATGGGCTAGCCTTTGCTCCCCACGTGCATCAGTGAGCCTTGGGCACCCATGACCCTGTCACCGGTTCACCAGTTGTCCTTCCTTGGGCAACTTTTGGTAGGTACTGACCACTGCATACTGGGAACACCCCACAAGACCTGCCCTTTTGGAGATGCTCTGACCCAGTTGTCTAGCCATCACAATTTGGCCCTTGTCAAAGTCACTCAGATCCCTACACTTGCCCATTTTTCCTGCTTCCAACACATCAACTTCAAGAACTAACTGTTCACTTGCTGCCAAATATATCCCACCCTTTGACTGGTGCCATTTTGATTAGATAATGTTACTCACTTACCTGTCAGTTTTGTTTTGGCTGGTTGGCTTATACCTTCAACAGACAGTGTGGGCACCACCTCTCCAACAGCTATCAATAAAGTAGAGAGGGTTTTTATGGTCAAAGAGGGGTTTTAATCATAGCAGATACATATCTAATGGTGAAAGGACAGATTAGACAATAGGGTTGAAAAATCAAAAAGATTATCAGCAATGACAAGAAAATAACGTAATATCGTAGCCATATTAAAAAAAAATACAAGCCATCTGACCATCTCTGTGCTGATGACAAATGTAAACTAGGAAGTGCGAGACGTAATCCTGACTTGGGAACAATCTGGACAACAAATCTTTGAAGGCTGTTACATAATGACCTCTCTATCATCGGCTTTTTGTCTGGCAAAAAAGCCTTTAAGCAAATGATTAAGTTTTAATCAAGGACCAACAGGCTGATGATAGATGCTGCAACATCAGTCTCACTGTTTGCAAAACTCAATACATACTGCAATTTTTCAAATATCACAATATTAAATATAAAGCGATGACATATTATGGGGGGTTTTTTTGTTTTGTTTTTTGAGGCTCATCCCCTCTTATCACGGATGTAATGTGAAAACTGCAACAATCCAACGAAAATGTAGGACAAAATGAAATTATTTTAAGCCCCATGTTACCAATGCTGCAATATTAAAATCGCCACCGCTTGTGAGGTGACGGGGCAAAATTGCCCTCTTCCCCTACTTTATAGATAATGCCGTTTGAGTTCTTGCTTGTGAAACAAAACAGCACGCACACACACACACACACACACACACACACACACACACACACACACGCACACACACGCACATATACGAAGACACACACGATGTGGTTTGGTCCATGCTGAGTATTTCTCTCTCTCTCTCTTGTTAAGATTCGAAGGCGGAGGCCGACACCAGCGACGCTCTTCAGATTGACAGACCCACCTTCTCCTGAGGAAGACACAGGTGCTCACCAGGTAGGACACCTTGTCTCCTCTGGTAGGGATGTAAGATCCAGGTATCAGGATGTGGTTGAAAATGCAGGGAAGAAAGTGTTTCCTGTATTCATGCAGGGCAGCTGTTTCCAGCCCCTCCTGTTCTGCCAGATCGTTCATTACATTCAGCTGCTGTGTCAGGTATAATCCAGATGTCAAATCAGTTTATTTATTTATTCCCCCTTTTCCTCCCCAATTGTACTTGGCCAATTACCCCACTCTTCCGAGCCGTCCCGTTCGCTGCTCCACCCCCTCTGTCGATCCGGGTAGGGCTGCAGACTACCACATGCCTCCTCCGATAGATTTGGAGTCGCCAGCCACTTCTTTTCACCTGACAGTGAGGAGTTTCATCAGGGGGACGTAGTGCGTGGGAGGATCACGCTATTCCCCCCAGTTCCCCCTCCCCCCGAACAGGCGCCCCGACCGACCAGAGGAGCCACAAGTGCAGCGACCAGGACACATACCCACATCCAGCTTCCCACCCGCAGACACGGCCAATTGTGTCTGTAGGGACGCCCGACCAAGCCAAAGGTAACACGAGGATTCAAACTAGCATTGGTAGGCAACCGAATAGACCTCTACGCTACCCGGATGCCCCTAATCAGGTTATTTTACACCCGGATAAACTGGTGAATGTAATGAACTAGCCGGCAGAATAGACAGTCAGCAGTATGTGGGCGGCCTGAGGTCTGGGACTGGGAACCACCGCTTTGCGGCTCAGCTTTGATTTGTTGGTTTTTCCTTCCACAGTGGGTTCGGGGAGAAAATGCACCCTTGAAGGCCAAACTAGTTAACACAGCAGTTTACCAGCCACCTTCCCTCAAAGGTACTGCACATGCACTGTGTGTGTGTGTGGGGGGTGGGGGTGGGTGTGTGTGTGTGTATTTTCGTGCTTGTGTATTTGTGCATGTTTTTATGTGCATGTTTTTATGTGTACTCATATGATTTTTCATCGAGAAATGCATGAGGGAAAGGAGCGAATTTGAGAGACTTAATTCTGTTGGGAAGTGTACCACGATTTGGTCAATATCCATTTGGACTACATGTGTATCCAAAAATCTGTGGTGAGGTGTTTGTGTGTGTGTGTGTGTGTGGTCAGATTAGGGGCAGGGACAGCTGTGGGTTTGTTCTGGATTATCCAGGATTATCGGATGGGCTCAGATTTGCAGTACTGTCACACAAACACACATTCAAATTTATGCACATTTCATACCCATACACACGTGCAAATATACATAATTGCATAATAATTTGCTATGAATGTGAGCATATGTTTTTTATATGTTTTATATGAACAATAGTGTGACACATGCGCGTGCGCGCACGCACACACACACACACACACACACACACACACACACACACACACACACACACACACACACATCACCCTGTACTTGTGGGGACCCCTCATCGTTGACTACATTCATTCCCTTGCCCTTAACCCTAACCGTAACCATCATCACTACATGCCTAACCTTAACCCTTACCCTAACCTTAACCTAATCCTAATTCTAACCTTAACCCTAAACCCAAATCCTAACCCTAAAATAGACCCTTTTCCTCATGGGGACCCATAAAATGTCCCCACAAGGTAGGTGGTTCCAGGTGTTTCTTTCCTAATGGAGACATTAAAAAAAACGTATATATATATATATATACACACACACACACAACCCCGATTTGTAATGTCTGTAATTTAGGAATTTAAGCTTATTCTGCTTTTAAAGTTTTCTAAATGACTAAATGCCCCTAAAATGTAGGCTTCTCTTGCTCTCCCCTCTTTTTTCTATCTTGCCAGCTGTCCAGAGGATGGCCCAGGCCCATCTGCAGTCAATGGACTTGGGCTCCTGTGGCTCCATGGAGAAAGAAGAGCTCTCCTCTGGTGAGGAAGAGGATGAGGTTGTGGAAGAGAACCACAAAACAGCCACAGCTACAAGTGGGTATTTCATGGAACCGTCAGTCTCTGTCTCTGTCTCTGTCTCTGTCTCTCTCTCTCTCTCTCTCTCTCTCTCTCTCTCTCTCTCTCTCTCTCTCTCTCTCTCTCTCTCTCTCTCTCTCTCTCTCTCTCTCTCTCTCTCTCTCTCTCTCTCTCTCTCTCTCTCTCTCCCCCCCCCCTTTCTCTTTCAGATACACACACTGACGTCAAAGGAATCCATATCTTATATAATTATACATATGAGTACAAATCTCTCTCTGCACAGATCCTTGTGAAGACAGTGGACCGGTGAGGCCTCATTCTGCTTTGCTATCAGGGTCAAAGCTCAACTCAACAGGAAGCGCTGTCCTAAGCTGTCACGCTGGGGACGAAGGAAAGGCTGAAGAGAGTGAGGAAGGGAAGGAGGAATGACAAAGTGATGGTGAAACAAAAGGAACGGAGTCGTGTTTATGTTTATTTTATTTAAGAAGGGACAATTCGCATTAATGAACATGAGGACTTGGACCATCATGTAAATGTGCCAGATTTAGTCACACATGCTCAGTTTCATCTGCAGCCCCTGGCAGATTGATGGCTTATTAAAAAAAACAAAACATTAAAAACGCACACAAGCACAGACAAATAGTAAAACAATGACATATCCTATACTCCAAACTATGACAGCAGATTTGATTGTCCATTGACCAGTGTTTCATAGCTTTGGAGAAAGAGTTGAGAGGTGTGATGTTGCTTAGTTCGGTGGGCATAGTGTTCCAGGTATGTGCTGCTCCATAGAAGGCTGACTGCCCAAAGGTCCTTTTTCTGTGTTTTACAATCCCCTCTGTAGCTCTGGCCGATGAGTTTTGATTTTGCTTAGTGAATTCATTAAGTGGAGGGGGGGCAGACCATGAAACATTTTATACACAAGTCAAATGTCTGCATTTTTTGGGGGAGGGGGGGAATTTTCCCCCTTTTTCTCCCCAATTGTATCCGGCCAATTACCCCACTCTTCCGAGCCGTCCCGGTCGCTGCTCCGCCCCCTCTGCTGATCCGGGGAGGGCTGCAGACTACCACATGCCTCCTCCGATACATGTGGAGTCGCCAGCTGCTTCTTTTCACCTGACAGTGAGGAGTTTCACCAGGGGGACGTAGCACGTGGGAGGACCCAGCTATTCCCCCCAGTTCCCCCCCCCCCGAACAAGTGCCCCGATCGACCAGCGGAGGCGCTAGTGCAGCGACCAGGACACATACCCACATCCAGCTTCCCACCCGCAGACGCGGCCAATTGTGTCTGTACGGACGTCCAACCAAACCAGAGGTACACGGGGATTCGAACCAGCGATCACCGCGTTGGTAGGTGATGGAATAGACTGCTACGCTACCCGGACGCAAATATCAGCAAATTTTACCATTATCCCTGTTTAAGAAATCATATTTAGTTAGAATTTTAAAATGATATGGATTTGATTTTTTTTATCCAATGTTTTCAAAGCCTGCGTGTAAAGTGTTTCTCCTGACTGTAATGTGGCCCTACCTGTCTGTGTCCAGCTGGTAAGGCAGTAGTTCATGTGTGAAATTGATGTACAACTTTGAGGCCGCGGTAGTTAAATTGTTCCTAAACGTCTAAAATTTGCCAAATTGAATTTGATTCTGTTCACAACTTTTTTTTAACTTGAATCATGTTTTTGTTGTTTTGCTTTGTTTTTTTACTCGATGACAGTGAATTCATTGTTGTCCGACATGCACAACGTGCAGTTTGTTGTGTGCGTGCATACATGTGTGTGTGCGTGTGTTTGTGAGAACGAGTGCGCGGGTGTGCATGCATGCCGTATGTGAGATACTAGATATTGATGAAGGAGGAGACAACAGCAGGTGCACCATTTTGGAGGGTAGGTTCATAGATGAGCGGTTGAGAGGTGATGAGGCAAAGTTGAAGCGGAGAAGTTGAACCCCGGAGCCGGAGGTGGAGTCATGTCTGACGGCAGCCAGTGAGGCCAGGGCTAAAATTCAGTCAGTCAATAGTACAACACTAAAAAGATGAGTGCTTACAGAGAGCTATTGCAGCACCTCAACTGAGACAATACAGGAGTTCATACATTGACGTTTCTTTCCTAAAATGCGTCATAAGCAGGTTTTTACAGGAGACTACACCGATCAGCCAAAACATTAAAACCACTTACAAGTAAGTGAGTAAAATTGATTATCTCACTATAACATTATAACATTATCTAATCAAAATGGCACCTGTCAAGGGGTGGGATATATTAGGAAGAAAGGGAGCAGTCAGTTCTGAAGTTGTTGTGTTGGAAGCAAGAAAAATGGGCAAGCGTAAGGATCTGAGCGAGTTTGACAAGGACCAAACTGTGAGGGCTGGACGACTGGGTCAGAGCATCTCCAAGACAGCAGGTCTTATGGGGTGTTCCCATGATGCAGTGGTCAGTACCTACCAAAAGTGGTCCAAGGAAGAACAACCGGTCAATCGGCAACAGGGTCATGGGTTCCCAGGGCTCATTGATGTGCATGGAGAGTGAAGGTTAACCTGTCTGGTCCGATCCCACGGAAGACCTGCCGTAGCTCAAACTGGTGAAAAAGTTCATGCTGGCTATGATAGACAGGTGTCAGAACACACAGTGCATCACACCCTGCTGTGTGTGGGGCTGCGTAGCCGCAGATCGGTCAGAGTGCTGACCCCTGTCTACCGCCGAAAGTACCTACAATGGGCACATGAGTGTCAGAGCTGGACCATGGAGCAATGGAAGAAGGTGGCCTGGTCTGCTGAATCACGTTATCTTTTAGACCATGTGGACAGCCGGGTGTGTGTGTGCCATTTACTTGGGGAAGAGATGGCACCAGGATGCACTATGGGAAGAAGGCAAGCCAGCGAAGGCAGTGTGATCCTCTGAGCAATGTTCTGCTGGGAAACCCTGAGTCCTGGCATTCATGTGGATGCTACTTTGACACATACCACCTACCTAAACAATGTTGCAGACCAGGTACACCCCTGATGGCAGCGGGCTCCTGCAAAAATTGTTCAGGAATGGTTTGAGGAACATGATGAAGACTTCAAGGTTTTGCCTTGGCCTCCAAATTCCCCAGATTTCAATTTGATTGAGCATCTATGGGATGTGCTGGAATAACAAGTCTGATCCATGGAGGCCCCACCTCACAACTTACAGGACTTCAAGATTCAAGAAACGTAAAGGAATCTGCTGCTAACGCTTTAGTGCCAGATACCAGATGACACCTTCAGAGGTCTTGTGGAGTCCATGCCTCAATGGGTCAGAGCTGTTTTGATGGCATAAGGGGGACCTACACAATATTAGGCAGGTCATTTTAAGGTTTTGGTTGCTCAGTGTATATCCTTGCAGTGTGTATTAGCACACAAGGCTGAAGCCTGCTGGAATTTAGCCCTGGACAGATGGGGCACAGTGATCAGAGCTCAGTGATCTTTTCTAACAAGATCGAGGACATAAAAAGAGAGAAAGAGCTAAGAACAATTTGATTGTACCAAACCACAGCAGCCAGACAAGACCAAATCATACAAGACTGGTCCAGAGCCCATTTTAATATGCCTGGTATTATGCTCATCAATTTTTTTTTCATTTCTATCTCTCTGTGATTAAACATTTGCTGCTGTAACAATTAATTTTTTTTCTCCATTTGGATAAGTAAAATTCTTATCTAGTGTAGTGGGTTTTTTTTTAAATTCATTATCATTTATTTTCTCTGCTTTGCTGTAATTTGTCGATGACAAAACAGAAAAAAATGTGTGCACATTTTGCATGTGCATGTGGTACGTATTGCATGGGTATTGGGAGTTTTTTTCTCTCTCAGTTACATTCTGTTTTTCATTTGTTAACTGAAAAAGACATTTTGTTGTTAACTGTTAATAAAAAAAAACGTCATGTCTTGACCAATGACGAAATGTTTGTTCAGATGTGTTTATGAGAGGTGGAGTTTGCTGCTGCAATCTAGCAAAAAACAAATGGTGTTTGCAGCTCAAAAGTTTTATGACAATAATATTATCATATATGGTGTTAATTACTAAAGCGAAACACAAGAGTTTGCATGTGCTGATAACACTTTCACCAATAATGTTTGAGTCCAGGGTGAATGAAGGGCAACATCTGAGGAATCCTCGTGTTGCCTTAGTAAGAAATTGTTTTAAAATTATATTTGGCAACTGTTTGAACTACATTTTTGCTTTTGTGCTTCTTGTCCATTTATAAGACTTGAGATGTGTGGTCCATTTTAGTGAAGTAGATCCTCTGCTGACATCCAGTGTTCAGTAATATTAATGACATTGCATTTCATGGTCAAAAATTACTGCTGACAAATCTACTACTACTTTCGGCTGCTCCCGTTAGGGGGCGCCACAGCGGATCATCTGTTCCCATCTCCTCCTGTCCTCGGCATCTTCTTCTGTCACGCCAGCCACCTACATGTCCTTCCTCGCCACATCCATAAACCGCCTCTCTGGGCTTCCTCTTTTCCTCTTCCCTGGCAGCTCCATCTTCAGCATCATCCTCCCAATATACCCAGCATCTCTCCTCCACACATGTCCAAACCATCTCAATCTTGCCTCTCTTGCTTTGTCTCCAAACCGTCCAACCTGAGCTGTCCCTCTAATATACTCGTTCCTAATCCTGTCCTTCTTCGTCACTGTGCCACCTCCAGCGCTGCCTCCTCAAAATGACTGCTGACAACTATTACTCATTAATTCTGGGACTAAAACGTTTTGTCCATCTCTGCCCATCCTTTTTGACAGGTTTTATTATTTTTATTACTGACAGTGTCAACATTAGGTTCCTTCTGATGGTAACAAATCGAATAAATGAACTAGAAACAAATTTAATGTCATGGTCAAGAAGAACCATTGTGAAATAAGCTCTGCCGAAGTAGTTGTCTCCCCGCCTACCGCCCAATGACTGCTGAGACAGGCTCCAGCGACCCTGATTGGGATAAGCGGCTTGGATAATGGATGGGTGGGTGATATAATTACAAGCTACAATCTATGCCATAGCGCAACAATGACTTGATTACACATCTACTGGGGGTTACAAATAGCAAGATTTGCAGACGTGTGGCAAAATATTATCTTTAAAGTGTAATGATCTGCGCCCTCTGGCTATGTTAACTTATAACATTAATAAAGCAAGGACGACTTCTCTCGTGCTGGGTGTTTATTCACCGACCGGATTCCGACTGACGTTGTTACGTACATCACGTGACTTTGTTGTGGCGCTACGGAAAGCCGTAAGGGACATTAGCAAATCAAATATTACTAGCAAATATTACATCTCCCTTTTTCTGAAAAGTGCTGCTTTCTCTGCAGAGATACAGACCACGTTGAGCACGTTTATAAGCGAATACAATCTTAATAAGAAAGAATATGAAAGTGGAACTCTTATATAACTGGACTGCAACAAAGTAGTGTAAAACATTTCCTTCACTGTCTAAATGTGACACCGTAATAACATTTCATCTTTTTTTTCATTTCATTACTGGTAACTGCAAACAGCAGGTAGGTACACAAGGTAAGTGAACGCTGTAAATATTTCTTTTCAAAACATAGCAGGTATAGTACAGGTTGGTGTAAAATTCTCTTTTTTTTAACATTCATAAGTCAAGGATTTGTCTTGGTTTGACCGTGCGACCTGACCTCGTGGTGTAACCAGGCTGTGTGTCTGGTTGTCGCTGATTGTTCGTGTCTGGAGGTTCAGCATGCTCTTGCTGATGGGCTTGTGTGTTGTTGTTAGCGCTGGTAACAGTCTGCTGTGAAGTGTGTGTGTGCGTAGTGTGAGTGTTCACTCTGCTTTGTCGCAGGTGTTGACGGTTGCGTTGGTAGATCTGACCTTCTTTGGTTTGGATGTGGTAGCTCCTGTCTGTGTTCGCTGGTCTTTCCACAGTTGCAGGTCTCCAGGATCCATCCTCCTGCCGGAAGCGGATTGGTGTGCCTGCGGGCAGGTGGGGCAGAGGTTTGGCTGTTCGGTTGTAGTATGCCTGCTGGCGCTGTTGACATACCTCTCTCCTTTTGTGAACATCCTCCTGACTGGCGATCTGTGGCTGCAGGTGTTTTGCTGTTGATGGGAGAATGGACCGCAGCCTCCGACTCATCAGTAGCTGTGCCGGTGATTTCAGGTTGTCCACCGGTGTGTTGCGATACTCCAGTAAGCTCATGTAGGGGTCTTTGTTCTCAGCTTTGGCTTTGTCCAGGATGCGTTTGGCCGTCTGGACAGTCTTCTCGGAGAGGCCGTTGCTCTGTGGGTAGTGGGGGCTTGTGGTGGTGTGTGAGAAACCCCATGTCTGTGAGAAGTTGCGGAACTCACCAGAGCTGTAGCACGGACCGTTGTCGCTGATGATAGTCTCGGGGATTCCGTGTCGAGCCATTGCTGCTTTCAGCTTCATGATGACGGCAGATGAGGTGCAGCTGTAAAGTCTTTCTAGCTCGAAGAATCTGGAGTAGTAGTCCACAGTGACTATGAAGTCCTGTGAGTTCCATGTGAATAGGTCTGTGCCTATCACTTGCCACGGCCGCTCGGGTATGGCGTGTGACATCATTGGTTCCTTTGCATTTGCGCTGCGCCGTTCTTGGCATATGCTGCAGTCTGCTACCGCATCCTCGATCTGTTTCCCCATGCCAGGCCAGAACAGTAAGTCTCTTGCTCGGCATTTGCTTTTTTCCACGCCAAGGTGGCTGGCATGGATGCGCTGTATCATGTCCTTGCGAAGCTTTTGGGGGACAATGATTCTCTCACCTTTGAACAGGATACCGTCCATTTCTGAGATTTCTGCTCTGTGGTTCCAGTATTCCTGGATGCTGGGCGGGCACTTTTTCTTTGTGTCTGGCCAGCCAGTGAGTGTGGCTCGTCTGAGTGCGGTGAGCTGTGGATCTTGCGCTGTTTCCTGCTTGATTTCTGTGAGTCTTGTGTCGCTCACAGGGATGTTGCTGAGGACTGTGTGCACTTGGGCCTCCATCCCTTCCTGTAGGTCACTGTCGTGGTGTTCTATTGACTTGCGTGACAGTGTGTCGGCCACCGGTATGTCCTTACCGGGGCGGTGGATGATTTGGATGTCGTATTTTTGGAGCGCCAGGATCATCCGTTGCAGCCGGGGTGGTGCTGCTGCCAGTGGCTTTTTTAGTATTGCCTCCAGAGGCTTGTGGTCTGACTCCACAATCACTTTTCGTCCATACATGTACTCGTGGAACCTCTTGCAGCCGAAGACCACAGCGTAGAGCTCCTTCTCTATCTGTGCGTAGTTTTCTTCAGTGCTGTTGAGTGACTTGGACGCATAGGCAATTGGTTTGCCATCTTGGAGCATGACAGCCCCAAGGCCACTTTTGGATGCATCCACTTGGAGTCGCAGCTCTTTCTGCGGGTCGAAATATGAGAGTACTGGACCTGGGTGCTGTGTAATGAGATTCTTCATCTCTTGGAACGCCTTGTCGTGGACTGCATCCCACACAAACTCACTGTCCTGTTTCAGAAGCTGTCTGAGGGGTGAGTTTATCTGTGAGAGGTGTGGAGCAAATCTGGCGAGGTAGTTGATCATGCCGAGGACTGTCTCCAGCTCTGCTTTGTTCTGTGGGGGTTGCATGTCCTTGACCGCCTTCACCTTGTGTGGGTCTGGTTTGATGCCTTCGTGTGAGAGCGTGTGGCCGAAGTAGCTTACCTCGGACACGCATATGTGACACTTGTCGGGGTTGAGCCTCACCCCTCGCTCCCTTGTGCGCTTCAGCATCGCTCTGAGACGCTGGTCATGTTCCTCTTTAGTCTTGCCGAACACTAGTATATCGTCCACTATGGCCGTCACACCGTCCAATCCTTCATATGTTTCATCCACGCGTCTCTGGAACTCGTCTTGAGCGGACACGATTCCGAATGGCAGTCTGAGGAAACGATACCTGCCAAACACTGTGTTAAATGTCGTCAACATTGAGGATTCAGTGCTCAGTTTGATGGCCCAATAGCCTGACCGCGCGTCTAACACGCTAAAGTACTCAGCTCCAGCAAGCTTTGTGGTGGCGTCCTCCAGCGTGGGGAGGGGGTAGTGAGGTCGTTGTATCACTTTGTTAAGAGCTCTGGGGTCTAAACACACTCTAAGTTTGCCTGTCTTTGGCTTCTCAACAATGACGAGTGCGTTCACCCATTCTGTGGGTTCTGTTACCTTACAGATTATGCCGCCTTTCTCCATGCTGTCAAGCTCGTCCCTCAGTTTGCTGCGTAGGGCGATGGGGATTCTGCGTGGCGGGCAGACGACCGGCGTTGCATCTGGTGTGACGCGGAAGGTGCACTCGCCTGGGAACTCTCCTATTCCTTGGAAAACATCTGCATACTCATCCATTATGCTCTGTGATGTGACATTGTTTTCCTCGCTCACAGCCATCACTATTTTTACCAAGTTTAGGTCACGGCATGTTTTCATTGCCATGACTGGTGGGGCGTTTGTGTCAATGACGTAAAAGTCCAGCATAATTGCATTGTCTCTGTACTTACATTTGAGTTTGCATGTGCCTTTCACGCTCAGCGCGCCTCCTCCATATTCAGTGAGTCTGTGTATTGCTGGTTTCAGTGTCACATTTTTGAACAGCGCCTGGAACAGGTTGGTGGGAATAGTATTGGCCTGTGCCCCAGTGTCTAGTTTAAACTTTACCTTCTGTGGAGGTGTGCCAATTCCAACCTCTACGTAAGCCTGCTCGTTGCTTTTTCCGTTGTTCTCTATTGAGATGCAGTCTATGTACAGCTCTGTCTGTTCTCCCACAGCGGTGCTCTCCACTGTAATGTTGTCGAAGTACAGTTCTTCCTGCTCTCTGTCAGTGGTGTACTCTTCTGGGTTCTCTCCGACGGCATGTACTGTGCCGCGGTAGTACTTTGTCTGTCCCTGGGAGCTAGACTTGCATACTTTAGCAAAATGATTGAGCTTCTTGCATTTAATGCATTGTTTACCCTTAGCTGGGCAAGTGGCTTTAGCGCCGTGTAGCCCTCCACAATAGCTACACGCCCTAGCGGCGGTGCTAACGTCCCTTTGTCTGAAGTTAGCGTTAGCTGCTTTGGGTGCGTTCGGTTTGTAAGTCTTTCTGCCTATTGCGTGCACCGTTTCATGTGTGCTGCCCTGGCCCATAAACGTTAGCTGTTGCTTTGCTAGCTCGTGTGAGCGGGCTACATCTATGGCTTTTTCTAGCGTTAGCTCAGCTCCCTGGCTAAGTAGCTTTTCTCTCACTCTGGGTGAGTTGGTGGCAAACACGATGCGGTCCCTGACCATCTCGTCGGCATTTGGGTAGCCACAGTCTTTGACTAGGAGCTTTAGCTCAGTTATAAATTGTTCGAAGGATTCACTCTCTCCCTGCATCTTTTCATGAAATTTATATCTGGCATAAATCGGGTTTGCTTTGGGGGTGATGTACTCAGTGTACTTATCGTAGTACGTTTCTAGCTTCTTGGCTTGTTCTCCGCTGAGTGTCCAAGTGTTGTGCACATCTCGCCCTTTTTCCCCTATCCAGAGCAGGAGGTAGCTGCATTTCTCCTCTTCGTTCTTCCCGCGCAGGGGGCCCGTGAACATTAGCTCCGTTGTTTGTCGAAATCGTCTCCATGCTTCAGGTAAGTTCGCCGATTCCCAGTCCATCCGTGGAGCTGGAACGCCGTACGAATCCATATTGGGTATTTAAACTCCGCTACTCTGACACCATGTAATGATCTGCGCCCTCTGGCTATGTTAACTTATAACATTAATAAAGCAAGGACGACTTCTCTCGTGCTGGGTGTTTATTCACCGACCGGATTCCGACTGACGTTGTTACGTACATCACGTGACTTTGTTGTGGCGCTACGGAAAGCCGTAAGGGACATTAGCAAATCAAATATTACTAGCAAATATTACATAAAGAAAGCTAGTTACTCTTATAATAAATCCTAAATTGCTAATTCAAAAGCTTGCCTAATTCTCACCGATTCTTTTGCCGAATGACATTTAAAGTGATTTTGACCAATTTAAAGTGAAGTAGATAACTTTTTTTTTTGCTTTAACTTATCATTGTGAAGTAAATGTTGATTGCACAATGAATAATGACACCATTGTCGCATAAACTTAACGGTCACTATGCAATTCTGTCTGCCCCCGGGCACGACTTTTCCCGGCAAATCGATTTACGGCACATGAAGTGCGCCAACCACCCAGAAGCAGGCTAGGCAATGGCGGCTGGAGGAAAATGGTCTGACTCCAAACCCTCCTTTCATCGATTTGTTGTTGAACTCAAGTAGTATGGCACCTTAATTGAAAAGGTGAAAAACAAAAAAGTTATAAAGACTTTCGATATCTTAAAGTACATTTTATTTGAATTCTGAGAGGACTTAAAACGAGTGGACTTTGAACTCCCTTGGTCTGTACAAAGCCCCCCGTCTGTATGGCAATCGTATACCTCTGTTGTAAATAAGTTTTTGGAGGAAAAAATGGCGGACGGAGGAGCAACCGAAGTAACAGTGGAATCTACCCGGCAAAAGAAAAAGAACCCCCGTTGACGGAGAAAGAAGGAAGGCGAAGAGGGAGCATGGTAGAAGACGAGATAAAACACGAGAACCTCAGACGGGCATCCATCCACTCGATGGAGAGAGCTCCGGCGTTGTATCGGGCTTTGGCTAGGGAGAAACAGGTCTCGACGGGGAAAGGGAGGTCAACACAATACCCGGGACTTGAGAGGGTCCCATTCAGTTGGCATTCTTTCTACTGGATCAGTAAGTTACAAAACTTGCTCACTCATTAATGCAACCGGATGTTTTACTCTGCCTTTATCATTTCTTGCTTTGGACAGTAACCAGCCTACTAATAAACGGAAAGCGACCTAGTTGTCTTTGCGACAGCGGCGCAAACAATAGTACCACTTGGAAACGCTTGGGGGGGGGGGGTTGAAAAAAATTCTTCTTCCGCTTTAAAGTTTTAGTTACTTATTTTAGTAGAATACATTCAATGCATTAGCTCTCAATAGCATACCTTGTATTAGCTGTGTTTCAACTACAGGGGGCAGTGTACTCTACAAGTTCACACCAATGGCAACAAAACAGAAACAACAGACAATCTTTCATTATTTCTAAAACATAACAAAAAATAGAACATTTTTTTCTCCTGGGGAACTAGTGAGGTACAGTGGAAATCAAATAGTCAATGTACTTTCTTGTGGTTCCATTCTTTTAGAGGTCAAACAGTTTCTAACAACAACAACAACAAAACGATAATAATTATAATAATGATGAAAATTTTGTCTGATGACAATCACGTGTACATTCATTCTGCAGTGAACCTCTTCCCTTGAAAACCTAGGGTCTGTGCTCATTCTACATATCGCTCTTCATTATTCTGTATCCCCACTTACACAATTATTTCATTTCACCTTTTCACCCAACATTACACTTTGTCCAACTCATTTCTGCCCCTCTTTCCTACTGACTGTTCACTCCTTCCTGGCCTTTACAAAAAACACCCCAGACACATCATCTACCCCCACCCTCATGTCCTCGGGCAGGTTGTACACCTCCAGCCTGATCAGAGTGTAGCCGCTGTCTTTCAAGCTTGTGCAGACCTGGGCCTCGTTCAGGGGCACCACGGGGATCTTCACTCCGGGACCCCCAAGGTAGTAACTCTCTCCCAGGGCTCCAATGAGCAGCAGATGGCCCCCGGGCCTCAGCAGTCCCCGGATATGGCCCAGTGCTCTGGTGAAAGTGGTCAAGTCAGGGCTGACGCTCTCTAGGCAGAAACTGGACACCAGGCAGTCGGCCCCAGCTGAAGGAAGGGCATTCGGGGCCAGAGGCTGAGGACAGTGCACATCGATTGGGAGGATGTCTGAGACTACCTGACGCAGCCTGGCGGCCTTCTCTGTCCACGCTGAGGGCCTATGAGCATTGATAAATCAACACGGACTTAATAAAATATAATCGAGTATGTCATACAGAGTGGTGGCCCTCCCTAGTAGCATTTCAACACATTGGGTGTCTACAGCTGAGTTGGCTATAGATCTTTCTCCATGCCATTTCCTCTTTATACTGGTTAAAAAAAATTAAACAACAAGACAGTAGTGATAGGCTATTGTAGGCTATGTAATAGGGTATCACATTTTTGGGCTCCTAATGATGAAGGTAATTTATAGTATTCAAAGTATCTATGTAAGAGATTTTTTATACTAATATTTCTTTGTGTGTATTCATCAAGCACACCTTGTGTAACACTAATAGAAACACACTAAAGCTTTCATAACAGTCACATTTAGGCAAAGTGCATATGTGACTAGTTGCCCACAAGGCATTCAAATCAAACTCGCTGTTCAAGGCATTTTGAAACCTAACAACACACCGTAATGAAGTTACTAAGTGTCTCCAATCTGTCAAGCAGGCCAGGTAGATATGTCAGTATCCATCTACACTACACTTAAAACTGAAAGCAAAGGTTTAACTTCCAAATCCAGTTTATCTGTGCAGATAAAAAAGTAAATTTGATAAAATAGATATCCATTGTTCAATATTTCAAGGCTTTAATATGTGTTATCAATTCAGCAATATTTTTTCTTATGAGGGACACTTTCACACCAACTATGCTTTATCATTCTTGATCATTCAAATGCTGCCCAGGGTGGATCCTACCGTCGTCCCTCCAGCTTGCAGACGTGCTGCAGGTAAGGTGTCCAGTCGAGACTGCATCCTTCCTCGTCCTGGAGCCAGCGTCTTAACTCCCGCCGGTTGACCTCCAGAAAATCTGTGAGGACCACCTTACCAAACAGCTCACAGCCGCTCAGCACCTGGTACAACGTGGGACCCGAACCTATGTCCACCAGCAGCTCCCCATTCACATCGCCTGGGAAAGAGAGGTGGGGTGGGGGGGTGTCAAGAAATCTCTTCCACAACTACCCATCAAGATCAAGTCTTTTCAGATCTTTCTCTACAGTAGTGTTCATTGTAGAGGATACGCATTGTGGGAAGGCTGGGTGGTTGAGTACACTGAGTGTGACACAATGTTTTATCTATACTAAAACAATAACACTGTTATTGACAGTGAATGTAAAAGAATAAAACCTTAAAACGATTTGCTGACATAGACAATTGGGCCATGAAAGATTTAAAGTTTAAGTGATATTGTAATATAATAAAGGAGAAAAGTAGGTAATTAACAACAATTTCACGAGGGAGATGACTAGGTGGAAGGAAAAAAGGAGGTTTGTGAGGAGAGTGAATTACAAGCAACGTCCACCATCCATCACTCTAATCAAAGTGAGTAGAGCGCTGATGTGAAATCAAACTCCGCGTATAGATTGTTATTGAAGCTAACGGTTTAAAGACATTTTTCTACTAAACGAGTTTTGTATCAGAGAATGTGACTGTCTGCGTTCTTTGAGACATCAAGTGAGATTGTAGCAATTTGGAATGATGCAAACACGTGTGCACGAACACACACATGCACACAAAGACAACTACACACTCCACTAATCCATCACCAGACCTTCAGTAAAAGCTCTATGCAGACATCCCAGCTTCCATGGCACAATGCTGTCGTGTCGCTCAAAGTCAGCGCGTGGTGGAGTGTAGTTATACTGCAGATACGCCACAGGGTCAAAACTCTGGTAGTAGGCTGCCATAGCTGCCACGCCATTCCCCGTTCCCTTCTTCTCCATTTTCTCCTTTCCTGTGGTACTTCTTCTCCAGACCTCTTTCTATCCCCGGGCACCGCTCCTTATTTGCTGTCACTCCTCTGCTGAGCGGTGTTTGGTCTTCAGGTGTTCAGCAGACTCCCTCTGTCTTTGCATTATATACCTGTGTGTGCATGTATGTGCGTGTGTGTGTGTGTGTGAGAGAGAGCGAGAGAGAGTGTGTGTGTCTTTTTTGCCTTTGTTTTTGTGTGTCTATATGTATGCTTTGGGCTAGTCTGAAAGCGCTAGCCTTGTTGGTGGAGATAGCGATCCCAGATAGCATTTGTTTTATCCATTCTCTCTTCCTCTGGGCACTGATGCCATCATATCAGGGGGCTTTCTCCAACAGTAGACTCACTAATGGATGCCACAAACTGCTTCAAGGCCTTACATCCACCTCTGTTATGCCTTTACTATCTTCACAATCACTATAAGGACCTTTTACACTGAACAAGCTTTGTCATTGTCAATTATTTGTCATTTTCTTTCTTTTTTTGTGATGGCCTACATGGGCTGTGAGATTAAAAACTGAGGGTAGGAAACAGTGTAGGAAAATGGGCTTATGTAAGGTCTGGACATGTGGCATTAAGTAATGACTTATACAAGTTGTGAACTAAGAGATTAAGTTTAGTTTAGTTTAGTTTAAGTTTTATTCAGTCACCCACAATTAACAAATGTTTACAATACAAACAATGTACTCAAAACAGTGACTGAAAAGGCACAGGCAGAAACATAATGCTTATATTTAAGCCTGTCCTTTAAATTGTTCAAATTGAGGTCACAAAAAAGCGTACATCTCAAATGCAGTGTTGGGAATTTCACCATAGCTAAAATGCTAGATGAGAGCTAAAATGAAACTAAACAAGTCGTGTAATATGTTTTCGCACAAACCTGGTAGTAACCAGAAGAAACAAAACAAAGAGCTTTAGAAATATGTACTTTTCGTTCTTCAAGAAGGGGCACAAATGCTGAATCACAATTCTGATTCAGAAATCCAGTTACCTTTGTGGTCTAGACTTTAAATCATACTTATAAAAAGGTTGACTCAGAAGTAAACGTAATTTGGATTAAACATTTTCGGATTAAAGGCAGTTTGGCTCAAGAAATTAGTTTTTCGACAGTGAATTTCCCCAGAGAACAGGCAAGACTTTCTTCTTGCTGCCTTTGTAATATGTAATCCTCATCTATTCATCTATAAGGATAATTTTAACAGCCCAACCCATATGTGAGATATAGCCAACCAGGGTGAGATTAGGTTAAATGTAAACTACAACTAAAAACATACTTCAAGATATAAATTCAAAGAAACAATTAATGGAGAGTCCAAGACGTATTTAGAGGATTAATAAATGTGTATATAATTGTACTGTGATATGCTGCTGCTGATGTGTAAAATAAGGGCTCAGAAATTGTCTGACTCGATGGAACTGTCTGTAAACTGAATGTAAAAAATGATAAATTAGTAAATGTATAAAGTCTTCTGTAACAAGAACCTTTTAAATGTGGCTCGAATGTGACAGTGTTCTGCAAAGTTGTTTTTTTTAACCAGTCACTAAGCCATCCCCAATGCCACACATGGCATTGTTTGCTCATCTTTACACTGACATTTATTTTCCGTCTGCGAATTACTGACATCATATTACTAACTCTATTTCAGTGAAATCTTTTCAAATGTGCTAGAGAAATCTAAATCCTCAACCTGCTGTCACCAATTCTCAACAAGGAGTTCTTCCTTCCCTTGGTTCATTCATTTATCGCGTATACCAAAAACGCATATTCTATATTCTTTTTTTATTATCTCCTCATGTTTCTTGCATTAAAGCTAGAATGAGCTGATTCATTTTTCTGTGATTTTTTTTTCTTTTCAAGGATTTTGGAGATGAATGGTAGTTTTGAAATAGGTCTGTAGTTATTTGGTAAGTTTGGATCAAGGGTGGGGTTTTTGTTTTTTTTAAATCAGTTGGACACAAACCATCAAGAACATGGCCAGCGGTGAAACAAAGATTAACAATGGAGAATAGACTAGGGCCCAGGGTAGGAAGGACCGCTATAAGGATTTTGGGAGGATTATATCTAAAGGAAAAGAGGACAGGTGCATGTGGGATACAGTGTCAATGAGATTGTGCAGAGAGATCAGGGAGAAATCAGACAAGAGAGTAGGACAGTAGACTGATGAATCAGAGAAAATATTAGCAATGTTAAAATTAGATCGAATGTTACTGATTTTGCCAAATAAGGAAGACAAAAAATGTTCACAGTCGAATGGGGAGGAGGCAGATACAGCAAGATGGGCAGGGTTTACAAGCTGGTCAGTGGCTTTAAACAGGAACCTCGGATTGTGTTTATTCTTACTAATTAGACCTGCAAAGTAGGCAACTCTTGCCTCTTTGGGGTTTTGGTTGAGCATGGACAGCAGTTCTTTCAGACAGAGGAGATGGGCCCTGAGTTTGGATTTCTTCCACCTACGCTCCACTCTTCTGACTTCCCTTTTCAGATGATGAATGTTGTCATTAATCCAGGGCCAAGGGTTAGTTGATGAAAACGACCTGGTAGTGTAGGGAGCTGTGGTATGCACAGAAGCACACTGATCATTGAACCAGGTTACAAGATCATTAACGTTGGATGAGTCAGTGGGGGGTGGGGGGGCATAAGAATCAGAGAAACAGGATGAAAAAGTAGCTGCAGAGTTGGCATTGAAGAAGTGAGAGTGTTCTGTGTGCTTCTGCAGTTGAACAGAAGACTGAAGCATGACGTCAAAAACAATGCATTTGTGGTCAGAGACAAAATCAAACATGAAAAGAGGGGCATCCGGGTGGTGTGGCGGTCTATTCCGTTGCCTACCAACATGGGGATCGGCGGTTCGAATCCCCGTGTTGGTAGGCAAGTGTCCGTACAGACAGAATTGGCCATGCCTGCGGGTGGGAAGCCGGATGTGTTGTGTCCTGGTCGCTGCACGCTTGTTCAGGGGGGAGGGGTAACTTGGAGGAATAATGTGATCCTCCCACGCGCTATATCCCCCTAGCGAAACTCCTCACTGTCAAGTGAAAAGTAGCAGCTGGCAACTCCACATATATCGGAGGAGGCATGTGGTAGTCTACAGCCCTCCCTGGATCAGCAGAGGGAGTGGAGCAGGGATCGGAATGGCTTGGAAGAGTGGGGTAATTGGCCAGATACAATTGGGGAGAAAAGGGGGGGGGGCATGGAAAGAGAGTTCAAGGTCAGAGCGAGGGTAAAAACAAGATCGAGAGTGTGACCATGATCATGCGTAGAGCCAGACACATGTTGAACAAGGTTGAAAGAGTTAGTGATATTTAAAAAGTTGGTTGCAAGAGAATCTGAGAGATTGCGAATGTACACATTAAAATCGCCAGCCATAATAACTCTATCATACTTGAACACCACTGAAGTTAACAGTTCAGAGAGTTCATTTAAAAAATAATTGTTAGGTTTGGGTGGTTGGCAGACAACCAAGGAACATACTGGGATTTCACAATCAATTTTAAGAGAAAGTAATTCAAAACTACTGAAAGTACCCCATGTAATCTGATTACAAATAAAATTATTCTTAAAAAAAACTGCAATACTCCAATCCTGACGAGTGAGCCTAGGGAGATTGAGGGCCTGGTAATTGGGAGGACAGAGCTCTATTAGAGGGCCCCAGTTCCTGGGTTTAAGCCAGGTCTCAGTTAAAAGTAAGAAATCCAGATTGTGAGATAAAATGAGCTTGTGAAGAATAAAATCTTGTTTAACAGAGCTCTTATGTTACACAACACAAACACTATTAGATTGAAAGGCTTGACTGAGAGTGAACCCTTGATGGAGATCTGAGAAAGGTTGTTTGTATTAAGAGCAGACTGACAGTGTTCTTGGCCCTCTACTTTTCTCTCTTTATATTTCACCTCTTGGCCAAATTATATGCAGTTATGGAATACATTTCCATTGCTATGCTGATGATACTCAGCTGTATGTGCCTATAGGGGCTGATGATCATACTCAAATGACTAATTTAGAGGCCTGCTTGGTTACTGTGAAAAATTGGATGTCACTTAACTTTCTGCTTTTAAATTCAGATAAAACCGAGATGCTGGTCATTGGCCCTGCTAGACACAGACACCAATTTGATCAAGTAACGATAACAATCGACAACTCTGTGGTTTCACAAAGTGTGACAGCCAAATACCTTGGTGTTACGTTTGATCCCAGCCTTTCCTTTGATAAGCACATTAAAGAAATCACCAAGACTGCCTTTTTTCACTTACATAACATAGCTAAAATTTGGGCTTTTCTCTCCATGGCTGACGCAGAGACTCTAATACATGCATTTGTTTCATCCAGACTTGATTATTGTAATGTTCTGTTCTCAGGTCTGCCACATTCTAGTACTAAAAGTCTTCAGATGGTTCAGAATGCTGCTGCTAGAACCCTAACTAAAACTAGGAAATTTGACCATATTACACCAATTCTTGCCTCCCTTCATTGGCTTCCTATCCACGTTAGATCAGAATACAAGGTCCTTCTGCTGGCTTATAAAATCCTAAATGGGCTCCCCCCCATCTTACCTGTCTGATCTCCTTAAACTGTAGATTCCATCTCGAGCTCTTCGCTCTCAAAATACAGGGCTCCTGTGTGAACCCAAAGTTAAAAAGAAGTCAGCTGGTGGCAGGGCCTTTTCCTATCAGGCCCCATTTTTGTGGAATAACCTGCCTGCTGCCATCAGACCATCAGTCTGTTGAGTCCTTTAAATCCAAACTTAAAACTCATCTTTTTGTCTTAGCTTACAATTAGTTGCCTTTAAGTTGAGTACTTCACAACCTGTTCTGCATGGCGGGTCGGTTTTCTGTCTTAATGAATTTACCAACCACTGTTCTGCCAATGTGATTATAACATTTAGATTGAGACAATTCTACTTGTTACACTTGATATTTACCATCAAGTATAACATCAAGTTTCAAGTATAACATCAGGTACATGACAATTGATTATGACCAACGACTATTGCAAACTGTTCTCTTCTCTCACATGTCTTTTCTCTCTCTCTGAATAATGTCTTCTCCTTTCTCTTTTTCTGTATGTGAATGGTGTGATGTGAGTCTCCCTTGTGTGCACGTGCAGTCGGTTATCCTCCTGGGTGTCCGTGGAGATGGTGGTCGCCACCTGGACGCTGCTTGGCATTCCCCTCATCACATTTTCTGTTTATATATCTTATATATATATACACACACACACACACACACACACACACACACACACACACACACACACACACACACCTTCACCCGAAATGAGTAAAACACAATTTAATACAAGGATAGTATAATCTATGATTCACTATCTCGATTTTCAAATGTGAGGCTGCACCCTAGATGATGACACTCTTTGGTGCTCTATAGTGCCCCTTGGCAAGATTTTCTGTTGTTCGGTGGCACAGCGTAGCTGAGAGGGCTGCAGTAGAATCCTGTTGCTTTTTGCCAGAACTGCTGCCGAGTTGACAAACAGAGCTGCTGGTTGCCGGAACCGCTGCCGAGTTGGCTGAGCGGAGCCGCCATGGTTTACCCTTTCCGGGTACCGACAGCTGGGTAGACTGTGCCCGGGAATTTGGATTCAGAGTTACCTTCTCCTAGCCTTTGCCTAAAGAGGCATCAACCCACAAGGCAGCAGGTGGATTTGAAATCAGAGTTCCCGTCTCCTATCCCAATGTGTTGGCTGGACTGCGCACCATGGGAAGTACCATACAGGCATGCAGGAGGACCAGATCTATCAGTAGGGACGTCATCCTTAGTCAAAGAGCCCTTGCTGAGGTAAGGTGCTACCCCTCTACAGCCTGTGGTTGCAGTTTAGCATCTTACCAAGGACTGTATATCTTATAAATCCATATATTTATATATATATAAATTTTTTTCCCATGATGATGCTGGTCACGTGGCTTGGGTCTTGGGCTGTTCGGGTAGCATCTGGACACTCCTTGGCGTCCTGCGCATCATATTCTTCATAGATTTTATAATTCCATTATAATTCTGTTTATCCTCTTTCAATGTTGTATTCTCTAAATTGTGTAAACACAACATCCATTGCACGTTGTCCATCTTGGGAGAGAGATCCCTCCTCTGTTGCTCTCCCTGAGGTTTCTCCCTATATTTCCTCCCTGTTAAAGGTTTTTTTTTAGGGAGTTGGTCCTTGTCCAATGAGAGGGTCTAAGGACTGGATGTTGTGTTGCTGTAAAGCCCACTAAATTTGAAAAAACTGAATTTGAATCACATAATTTGAATTTGAAAAACCAGTTGGGGAGTTAACATAAAACTGCAGTATAAAACAGGTTTTTCCAAAGGTTTTCAATCACTGCAACCACAACAGGTCCTCGATTATACATCCATAACTGCACAAAAATTATTAGGCTGATAGGCCCAGTAGAATAGAGGAGCTCGAAAATTTGATAAAACATTAATTGCTGAATGACTACAAGGGAAATGAAATTGAGGAGGGGCGAGGAAGAGAATTGCTCTCACTGCCAGAAGGAGGAGACAAAACTTCCACACTGCCGGTTTAAATGTCAATTTTTGGTTTTTAGAATCAGATTCGGTTTATTCGGTCAAGTATGTGTAGGCCTACACAAAAAGGGAATTTGAATCCGGCTCCTCTGTTGCTCTCCATGTTTTGTATGGTATTGTCGAATTAAATTTTATGTTAGACCCAAATGTTGATGTCAGCTTAAATGTAAATGTTACATACTGAATTAGACTAGATTTAGATGTTGTGCTCATTGTACCTTGGGCCGAGGCAAATTGCTTGCATGCATGTTGTACCTGGCAAATAAAGAGATTCTGATTACTGTCATGTCCAAAAGCAGCAGATGAATCTATGTGCAGCACAGACATGCAGTAATCAGAAGCGTTTTACCCCCATTAGTCTCTCTAACACCTCTTTCATCCCTGGCATCTGACCCAGGATCCTCAGTCAGCTATGTACTCATCACAGACACCATCGAATGACTCCCTCCCTAACGCATCATGCTGCATCCAAAAGAGACGAAGTATTCAGGACATGAGATACTGGAGTTCTGGTATGTGATAATGTTTTTATTGGGATATTTGGGGATTACAATCACAAGAGCCTGACTTGAATAGGCAGGGTCAAGAGGTGCATTTCTAAATGCTTCATAAAGGCTCCACTGCGAAGATGACTTTAATGTGAACTCCTCGATGAGAAATACTTCTAGTTTTGGTTATAATTGCGATTATAAACCAGGGAAGATTTCCAGATGTATTGAATGCTGGTCCACTCTTGTACTACATCTGCCCAGCTCTCTCTCCTCATCTTGTTTATTTATTTTTTTTTGCTGCATCATTGTCATTAGGTTTCCACTTTAAAACTACTCTAGAAAAGGCTATATTTGAAGAATCTCTTGGTTCTCACTTTTAAATCCCTGCAGTGTACCAGGAAAAAAAGAGAAATATTCAAGATATAGTGTCAGTTTTTAGCGAATGATTTGTGCATATTATTTGCAAATTTTGAGTTTGTACATAGTATGCAGTGAGATTTTAATTAAATATGCATGTTGGTAAAAGGAGGCTGGTAATAAAACAGGAAAGTGTGAATCTACTGTTTGCTATGATTACAAGCGACTATTCTTTTTTAGCATAGCCCAAGTGATCTGTAAAGTCCGTCTGCTGAAACTAATATCTGAGAACCCTTGTAACTCAATGTCACCTATAACAAAGGAAAATAATTTTTTGCATGTATCCAAGAACATGAAATGTGTTAGTGCTTTTCCAGGGCTTGGCTGAAACAGAAATATACTGTGACCCAGTTGGGGCTATCTGAATATACTGATGGGATTTAACAGAAACATGTCCAACATCTACTTTTAGACTCCCCATAACACTGTTTCCATTTTGACCTCAGTCTAATACGCAAATCTCTATCTTGCCATACCTCTTATATTCCCAGTCTAAACAGCTGCGATATATTTTTTCTCATTCCCAATGGCAACTAGCCTAACCGATAAAGGAAATGACGTTGTTTTTTCTATCCAATAAATGCCTCTCTCTTTTCTTAATCTTTTTTTTTCCCCTTTTCTCCCTAATTGTACTTGGCCAATTACCCCACTCTTCCGAGCCGTCCTGGTCGCTGCTCCACCTCCTCTGCTGATCTGGGAAGGGCTGCAGACTACCACATGCCTCCTCCGATACATGTGGAGTCACCAGCCGCTTCTTTTCACCTGACAGTGAGGTGTTTCGCCAGGGGGAAATAGCATGTGGGAGGATCACGCTATTCCCCCCAGTTCCCCCTCCCCCCCGAACAAGTGCCCCGAACGGCCAGAGGAGGCGCTAGTGCAGCGACCAGGACACACCCACATCCGGCTTCCCACCTGCAGACACAGCCAATTGTGTCTGTATGGACGCCCGACCAAGCCAGAGGAAACACGGGGATTCGAACCGACGATCTCTGTGTTGGTAGGCAACAGAATAGACCACTACACTACCCAGACACCCATGCCTCTTAATCTTAATTTTAAAAAATTACTACATGAATTACTAGCTCCCAGCAGTTAAGATAATCAACGGCACCTTAAGTGCTTAATGATTTAAATCAATTCTCTGAAAGAAAACATAGGTTTCATATTTTATTTAGTGAAAAAAAAACTAATTGCATGTCAGAATAAATGCACTGTGGGCAAGAATTGGGGAATCGGTTTTATTTTTCAAAACACACAAACAATCAGAGCTCATTCAGTGAGTTTGTGGGTCACCAAAGCAAGACATGAGCTGCCATTTATACACACAAGGCTGCAGAGACTGCCAGCCACACATAAAAGGTGCACCTAAGCATTAGCTTAAATTTTCCTTATTTATAGAAAATATTGCATTAAAAAACCTGTTTTGATTTTCAGTGCTGTAAATTCAGGCTACAAATCACCTAACCACTTGTTTCTGTAAAAGTGTGTGTGTGTTTCGTACTCGTGGAGTTTTCAGTTCTTTGGTTGTTAACTAACACATGTAACAAAGACAGCTCTGCTGACATGCCCTCATTTAAACGGGATAGCAATATGCAATCAGAAGACGTGCCCCTCCACAACCTAAAAAGCAAACTTCCTGATCGAAGTAAAAACCAGAGAAAATAACTGACAGTTACTCCGCAATCAGAAAATGTTTGCCAAACTGAGAAAATACAGAAATGTTTTCAGTAAGTAAAACAAAACGCAATTAAATTGGAACACTATACAACAGCACACACACTCATATGCAACATTTTGACACATGATTCATTAGCAATGTCTTCTTCCCCTTTTCTAGCCTCCGTCTCTTCTTGACGCTCATCCTCTGTGGGATTCTTGGGATAGCACTCTGCCCATACACCTTGGCATCCTGGTCACTCTCAGCACAGTCTTTCTGTCACCGGAGAGCCCGCTGCCACTTTTCTTTGGTGTGTTCCCACTCTGTGTTTCCTCCTGTTTGGCCCTCGCACCGACAGCTGAGGGGATGGGAGTAGCTGGCTGGGATGGGAGGCTGGATCTGTGTGTTCCCGGGTCCAGTGACTGCTGGCCGATGGCCCCAGACAGGCAGCGCTGCAGCAGCCTCCGGGCCTCCTGAACGCTCCTCCGCCTGCCCGACTGCTCCACCTCCATCGCTTTCAGCCTATAGGGGTCAGAGGTCATGCTTGAATTATCCTCGCCCCTCACCGGATAGGAACTCTCTCTGGCTTATCATTCTGAAAATCCATTTAGTTTATCCAATTTTCTGCTCTTTTGTCGAAATGTCCTCCGTTGATGTTCACCGTGTGGCTGTCCATTCACCACCCAACATGCTGATGCTCATATGCAAACACACTTCCACAAATCTTTCTAACTTCTGCCAAAGCTTTCAAAACCATAGACACCTTCCTTTGACCTGTTAAACCCTTTTGCATAAATACATTACCATGGTCTCTCCAGAAAGCTAACCCTTTTTAGTTTGTTCCTGACGTGTCAAATTTAACCTAAGAATTACAGAAATACAGTTGCAGGAGTTCAAAACAGTATAAATTAGATTCTGACTTTGTCTAAAACAGAAATTGTTATTTGTCTTAACAGTTTCTTTGGTTTTGTCTCTTGAACCAATGACTTGATGGAGCTGTCACTATAAGTCTTACCGGTTGCCGGTTGCCTATTCAAAATTGATTATGTGGTACCAAAATATGAGTAATGTCTGCATAGGATAGGATATGCATTGGTGGATCTCCAAAATGCTGTATGAACTCTGCAAATGGCCACTTTGTGCCACATGATGTTACGCCCCAACCCCCCCTTTCTCCCCAATTGTACTTGGCCAATTACTCCACTCTTCCAAGCCGTCCCGGTCGCTGCTCCACCCCCTCTGCTGATCCAGGGAGGGCTGCACACTACCACATGCCTCCTCCGATACATATGGAGTCACCAGACGCTTCTTTTCACCTGACAGTGAGGAGTTTCACCAGGGGGAGGTAGCGCGTGGGAGGATCATGCTTTCCCCCCAGTTCCCCCTCCCCCCTGAAGAGGCGCCCCGACTGACCAGAGGAGGCGCTAGTGCAGCGACCAGGACACATACCCACATCCGGCTTCCCATCCACAGACATGGCCTGTTGTGTCCGTAGGAAAGCCCAACCAAGCCGGAGGTAACAAGGGGATTTGAACCGGGATCCCCATGTTGGTAGGCAATGGAATAGACAGCTACGCTACGTACTTTTCACCTAGGCATACCCTCGAGGTGCTAGCACATGTAAGAAGGTGAAACGTGACTCTATTACTATACCACTCTACTTTTGCCATGGCTTCACTTTTTTATTATTATCCATCAACAAAAAGATGTGCGTGAGTGCGTGTGTGTGTGTGTGTTTGTGTGTGTGTGTGTAAGTGTGTGTGTGTGTCTCTGACCTGTGGTGAGCCTGTGGTATGAGGCTGAGGCTGTGCCAGTGGGCGCTGTAGCTCTGTCCTCTCTGCCAGTCCTCCTCCAGGACATAACAGTAAAGATCAGCGGTACCTTCTCCGCCCACGCTGCCCATCCCTCAGGCCTGCCTCGTCTGGCTTTAAGATCTGACCGGATCTGGATGCAAGTCAGGAAATTTTCTCATCATCTCAACAGCAGGAAAACAAATATTAGAAATGAAAATGGAAAACAAAGATGAAAAAATAAATTCTACCGTGGGTCAATTTATCAACAACAAAAAATTCTATTGGTGAAAATCTCAGCACGATACTTACTTTTCCCACCACTTATATTTTTTACAATGGCTATTTATATCTCTTCCCTCGTTCCTACCCACTGCTTACTTTGGAGCCAGAAACTTCCAAGTTTGCTTCCGTCAAAACTTGTCCACAGATTTTGCTCTGAAAAAAGTCAGTAAAGCTGCTGTTTTTGTTTTTGTTTTTTGCTACTCTCTCATGGACGAACGGTCAGCTTGACTGAACTTGTGTCGAGGGTGTGTGTGTATGTGTGTGGGTGGGTGTGGAGGGGTTTATATGGACGCCTGGCTCTCAAGTTATTTTGGAAATGCTCTGTTGCCACCTGGGCAGTGCTGACATTGGACACCAATCCACTCGCTGCCACTCCGACTGTGAAGATAATGAACGGGGATAATGCCTAAAGCCTCGGCACAAATGCATCCACACACACACACACACACACACACACACACACACACACACACACACACACACACAGTCTTACACTCACTCATTTAGACACAAATAGTTGTGTGCACACAAGAGTTAGACTAATGCACTTATGCACACACACACGTGCACACGCAAACACACGTGGACTCACACACACAAAGCAAAAACAACTGAGCAGGAACGCACATTTGAGAGACGATGAAAAAAAAAGAGATTGTGGGAGGAGAACAAATCTTCCTAAGCTCACCGCACTCTTCCACCCTGCTGTTTCCATTGCCATCTCCCCCACCGCCTCTTAATCACCATGGCTGGAAACATAAGCCATATCCAAACAGCACAAACACACACTCCATTCGCTGACGAGACTGTCAAGACTCTACATGTGTAACAAGATAGTTAGACCGGCATGCCTCCCTCCAAAGCCAGCCTTTATACCTCATCTCATCTCCAGCCCTCCTGAATTAGGTCAAATCTCCATCTATCCTCCTCTCTATTTATAAATACTGGAGCTTTTTTATTTTTGCTAATCTCTCGTTCTTATTGAGCGATTTGACACAAACTAGTCTTAGATAGATAAATGCTCTTCCAGAGACACTGAATCAAAAGTAAAGGACACATTCTCCCATTCCGGCACATACTGTCTTCGATGCACTGTGCACATAACACCTGTGCAGAAAGACGTGTTTGTGGTCGACATAGAGGATGGCTTGTTCTGTTACTGTACCATGGGTGTAATATCAAGTTCAAAAGTATATTTGAAGAATATGAATTACTTATTCCTTGTTTATTCTTGGACCATTGTACTCCAACTTTAGATCAATTCATATTCCACAGCGCCGCTTCCAGTATGTTATCACGTTCAAAGGAAATGTATTGGGAAATTTGAAAAACAAACATTTGCAAACAAAAACATACTTACATATAAATACTCCCGTGTACAGCAGCCTATTATATGTGTAATCAGTGTTCATGTCGAGTCATTGATAAAGACTAATGTACAAGGGGGATCTAGGGCTGTGCGATATGACGATATATATCGTGTGACGATGGAAAACGTCTGTCTTTCACATTAAGTGCTATCGTTTATTTCGTTGTGTCGCAAATCACACTCTTTACTGCAATATTTTTCATCACTTGGACAACCTTTTCTGCTATTTGCACAGCATGGACGCAGGCAGGAAATGCGCATGAAGGCAATACAAACTAACATGGAGGCTAGTGAACGTAACGCAGAACGGGGTAATTCTGAACAGAAGGACTCCGACCAGCCAGGACAAAAACGAGGCGTTTGTACCTAAAAGAGGGGCTACTTCTATCGTATGGACGTGGTTTGGCTATAAAAAGTCTGGCATGGACCAGAAAACCGTACTTTGCAAAATATGGTGCACACTGATCCCCACAGCAGACTCAAACCCCACTACCCAGCAAACATGCCTCTTTGGGGCCCATGTGGGGCCACTGTGGGCAGGAACAGAGGGCCCACGTGGGCCCCGTTACCGGCATGAAATGCGGGGCACATGTGGGCCCCACACTAAAGGCCCCTGGTGGGGCCCCAGTGGGCAGCCCACACTCCGCCCAGAGTGTGGGCTGAGTGTGGGCTGCCCACACTAAGCAGAGTGGGCCCTCAATGGGACCCATTGTGGGCCCGCAGCATGTTCATAGTATGCCCACACTTTGGGCTGGGAGCAGTCGTCCCACATGGGCCCATAGTGCCCCATGTGTACCTGGTATGCTAGTGACATTTATTGACAGCCAGCTCAAACAAAAAAATGAAGAAAATATAAATTATACGAAGAAAGAATTTATTGAAAATTGGAAACAATTGGAATTGAAAAACAAAACTGCATACCAAATTAAATGCTTTTATAAAACAGAACAACAAACATAGAACCACATTTGAACACAATAAGAATATTAAATCTAAAAAAAACCCAAACATTAAATCTATTTATTTTTTGCTCCTTCTGCTCCTCCCTCCATCTCTATCCCTGGCATTTCTGAGCCACATTTTGATGGCAGCTGACTTAGTATTGGGACACAGCCACTATCTCATCCCTCATGCACACATACACTACTGATTCCAGTGATATCCACACCCCACGCCTTGTTAATGTTCAGTTAACCATTCAATTAATTTGCTTTTGTTAAATAAATTACGTTTGTCATACCGTTAATATGGTGTCTCCTACATTTGTCATGGCACAGAAACCAGGTTGTGACATTAGATAAATTGTTCAGTTTCCTTTAATTTCTTTCTAGAAAAAGCCAGAAAGATTACAGCAGCACCAAACAGCCCTGCACATACTCAATGGCCTTGCCGTTTCCTACCATAGCAGCACGGCTGCCATAATGCTTACATTGGAAAAACTGGAGACAAGGGCAACCACTCACTTTCTTAAAGTAGATTTGATGCCTGTGTGTTATCATGTGCTGCCCTATATTACTCCCCTTCCCTTTGACACCCCACCTAAAGTTGAAATGCCAATTTGACATTTTTTTAAATTAATCGGGGCTTGGATCAAGGTTAAAAAACTAGTGTTCTTTCTCTTAACTATGATATGAAACAGCTGCGACAAACCAAAAAGTTGAGACGGTACTTGTCTTGTTGGATGGGCAGTTTTAGTTAAGTATGGGATGGACCGGTTATACCTTGGACAACTTGTTTACATTTTACTGTCATTTTTGCAGAGGTCTGACTATATGCAGCATTGGGCATGGGTGGTAAATAAAAAGTTTGAGTACCGCTTACCCTAAAGCAATTGTAATCTTAAAACGTTTTAACTGTACTGTCAACAGGGGGTTGACCTCAAAGGTCAAAACTGCTGTGGGCCCCGCATGGGCTAACCCACAGAGGGCCCATGTGGGCATACTGTGGGCAAGACCACAGTTGGACTTTGTTGGGAGTTGTTCCTTATCCAATGAGAGGGTCTAAGGACAGGATGTTGTGTTGCTGTTAAGCCCACTGAGGCAAATTTGTAATTTGTGATATTGGGCTATACAAATAGAATTGATTTGATTTGATTTGATTTGATTTGATTTGATTTGATTTGATTTGATTTGATTTGATTTGATTTGATTTGGGCTTGCCCACATAGGTACCCCAAAGGGCAAAACTGCTGTGGGCCCCGCATGGGCTGACCCACATGGGGCCCATATGGGCTTACTGTGGGCAAGAGCACAGTTGGGCTTGCCCACAATAAGCCCATGTGGGATTAGTGTGGGTTTGCCCCTGCCCAAATTGCCCCACAGTAAACCCACACCTACCCACAGTGGGCCCGCACGGGCATGTTTGCTGGGTAGCCTCTCTTACCTGCGCAAGAATCATGTCAAAACAGTAGGGAGAGAGTCCACAGACGAGAGCCGCAAAAGCACATTTGCAGTTGCACAAAGGTTCTAAATAAAATGAGAAAAAAATTAAATATGATTAAGTACGTTTTATTTGTTGAGTATATAATTCGAAATGTAATAAGAAATAGGCCTTTCTATGTGGTCATTTGATATAGACTATTCATTGAATGTACAAAAAATGTGCCTTGTCGTGATATGAGTGACCTATATCGTGATAAGATTTTGGTCATATCGCACAGCCCTAGATGAAACTGTGTAACTCTTGCGTGGACATCAATCTAAACAACAACAAAAGTTTTGTTTCTGTTCCAAACACAAGGACTCGTAGCAACAACAAAATAAAACAAAAAACCGACAGGGAAAGGCTATTGAGTTCCAGGTGGAGGGGGAGATGACGGGAACTGAGCAGGACAGAGATAACAGAAGTACACATGCTTGCGCACACGCACACACACACACACACACACACACACACACACACACACACACACACACACACACACACACACACACACCAGGTAGGAGACAGAGGGAGATGGGTGGATAAGGACGAGAGCGAAGAGGAGGCAGATAAAGAGCAAACAGCCACAGAAAGCAGGGCAGCCGTAAAAGAGAACAGAGCAGATATAATGGAATAACTGACATTTAACTGGATGCACTGGGGGGCAACTTGGTTTAGCCATGGGTTGGTTTCAATAGCAGGGGTGCTCAAACAGTTTTATTCAACTTTTCTCCAGGTTATCCCCCATTTGGGAACAGCAGCTAGAGGACATGTGTACGGTTTATAATTTGTGGAGTTTTCCTCCACATGTGTACTTGGAGAAGGTGCAGATAACAAAAAGAACTGGGGTGAAATAAGCAAAAACGTGGTTAGTTGGATCCTACACCTTGCATTATGTGCTCTGTTCATCACTATAGCGCATTCGGTCTTAATTGGTTGTTTTCGGCCTTTGTAGACAAAAAAAGGTCGACTGGCACTCAAAGCTGTCATGCAAAAAATTATTTTAGTATACCAATGATTTCACAAACAAAGTAATGTCTGCATCAGATTAGGTTCGGTTGGGTCTCTAAATGAGCAAAGAAATAGGGCAGAAAAATAACGTAAACTTAATCTCATCGATGATGATTCTGTACACAGGTAACATACAGAACAGCATCCCAGTTTAACCGAAATGTACAGCAAATGTTTACTATCAGAGAAGGATGGGGTGAGAAAGCTGAAAGAGAGAAAAACATATCAAAGAACATTTGCTCTGCTATCCTTTACAGTAGAAAAACAACACTACATATTTAATCTTCTTCCAGGTTTTTGCCATAGTAGTTTGCAAATGCAACTATCCATCTTATTTAAAATAAATGCACCTCATCTTCCACGGTAATCATGTTCTATACGGAGGAGTCTGCTTGAAAAGATGTTAACATTAATTTACATACTTCCTAAGTCAATGCAAACAATGCAGTGATTTAATTGTATTCCACTAAAATAATATATAATGTTGACATGCAGGCCATGACCGGGGACTGAAAATTGCATTGATGAATTTCGTAGAGAATTGCTATTTATCTCACTTTTTGACAGGTAATAAGAATTTATTGCTTACTTTACTTCACAAAATATTTGGTCTGTCTGAGGCCAAAAAGTGTCGGGTAGGCATGGAAAAACTTTGGGAACCCAATAGGAAGCCCTATACTGCCATCTAGTGGTTAATGTGTTGATGACTATGATGTCTCATGTGATGGAGACATCATAGTCACTATCACATGCATAGTTACCATCTCAGAGAGTCAAGTCAGTTTTATTTGTATAGTCCAATATCAAAAATTACAAATTTGCTTCAAGGGGTCTAACAGCAACACAACATCCTGTCCTCCTCGCATCAGATGAGGAACAACTGCCTAAAAAAAACCTATAACAGGGAGAAAAAATAGAAAGAAGCCTCAGGGAGAGCAACAGAGGAGGGATCTCTCTCCCAAGATGGACAACGTGCTTTACATTCACATCACAATCACAGTACATTCTCCAAGAACAGTTAAAAACAGTTCATAATGATGTATGGTGATGGTCATGGAAGATCCACCCGTCCATCCATTATCTGAACCGCTTATCCTGCTCTCAGGGTCGCGGGGATATTGGAGCCTACTCCAGCAGTCATTGGGCGACAGGCGGGGAGACACCCTGGACAGGCCGCCAGGCCATGCATCACTAACACCTTTGCCAAAGTCTTTAGGGAAAGTTTTCATGTTTCTGCTTTCGAGTATGATCACTGGATACGATACTGATCCGGAGCTCTTCTCACACAGCAGTGCACCATAGGCTTTGTATCTACCTTTGGACCTTAAAGTCAATCATAATGGGAGCCAACAGTCACCACAGATGGCTTATTCTACAAAATGTCTTGGTTACTATCCGGCACTGGGACAAAGTTCACAGTAAATAGTGTGTCTGCTTGATCTAAGCCATAACTCTTTTGTTTGTTTGTTTTTGTGTCAGGGTCTCTATAGTGTTTGGTGTGTTTAATGCGACTGTACTTGGTCCCTCAATTGTTTCTACCATCGTTGCAGGCAGAGTAGTGGTGACCAAACCTTTTGAGAAAAAACAGGCAGGGGCAGTACACAAGCAGAAGGCTGTACTGCTGGTAAAGCCTCAGAATAAATCAATTAAAAGAACAGCAAAAGCTTTCATGTCAATTTTTGAGATTTTAGCCCCATATTGGGAAAGGTTCTGTGCAGAGAAAACAGAGGGGCAGGAAGACAGACCGTCTAGATCAGTGGGATACCCCTTTCCTGCAGTGAGGTAAAGGCGCAGCCCGTAGCATGTATAATAAAGGCTGCTGACATCTGTTTTGGTGTTTCACCAAAGGAAATGCAAAAGCGTGCACAAACTCAGGATTCCTCGGTCATGAGGTGAGCTGGCGCACACCTGGTATTCTGGAAGACAAAAGCATCACTGCCAGGATCGGAGACATTTGAAGAAGGGCCTCCCAACCTCAGATGAAACACACCCAGTTCCGAAGACAGACAGTGCTTGAATATCATGTGTATATATATGATGTCTTACACATGCAGAGATACACACTGCACACTCGTGCATATAGACGAATCCGGCCACCGATTCGCGTGTTCCACCATCTAGTGGTGCCACCATTACTGCGGTGGCAGGTCGTAGTGAGTCGGCGTGCTGCTGCCTGCTGACTGACAGCAGCATGGGTAGTAAGTAACCCTAATCCTAATAAATAGAGATTGACTACTGTTAACCAAAACCTACTGTGCTGTTGTTATTTGGAAGAGTCCTTTCTTTTAATATGCTTGGTCCACTTCTGACTGACATTTTGGTCCCCTGCATGCCCGTATGGTCTCAGACAGGGGCACTCTTCATGAAGTGAAGGCTCGAGTATTTCGTATTGTTTTTTTTTTCAAAGATGAAGTTTGCCACTACTGTTGGAGCAGCTGAGAAATGCACAGGTTCTTCTCGAGCTCCTAGACATCACTGTCAAAGTAACGTTACATAGAAAGTAAAGGTAATAGTAGAAAATTGTACACGTCTTATGACAGCTTGCATTCGAACACGCGCGTATTGTAGGGAGATGCCACCGCAGTAACGGCGACTCGTTTTCTTCCAGTACTTCCCCGGGTATGTGTAATAGGGCCCACGCATGATCTGGCACCTGCACATGTGGACTCCCGGCAAGATGGTGAACAGGGCACACAGTTTCATTTGGTCCCAAACTTTGACCCAAATCCTGTTCTTGACTCAGACTTTCGCTTACCACACCTCACCAACATCGTAACACAAAGGTCAAACGTCGACGTTTGGCGTTTCAATTCAGACCTGAAGAAAGAAAACGCCAAACGTCGAACGACGTGAAAGAGTACTTGAAGTGGAAAGCTACAAACATCGCTGGAACTTGAGACTCTCTGGTCTCAAGGAAAAAGGAGAGAACCCCAGAGAGAAAATCGAAGAGCTTGTCCTCAAAAAACGTCCACAATGGACGGAAGAGTTGGAAGATGTTGTCGATTCAGTACATCGCATCGGGAGGAGAGAAGGATGGAGCCGCCAGCTCATCATGCAGTTTGTGAGGAGGCGTCACCGGGATGCACTATGGAAAACAACCAAGACTCTCCCATGTGTAAGGAATAAGGTCTTCGCTTTGTGCAGGATTTCCTCAAGGAGGATCAGCAGGCAAGAGAACGACTTGCCGAAAATCAAGCAAGCTAGATTGCTGGGTAAGGTGGCATTGTACTGAGGCCAAATCACTGTAATTGGTGGATATATATTATAGTAAAGGCTTAGAGTCAGCCATTCTCCAAGTTTGATAGAAACTCACTTCATTACTCAGTTGGTAAACGCATATTACGGTAGTCACTATGGCTCTATAACAGACCTGTTAGTGCTGAATATGTTTAGTTTCATTCATTTGTTTTTCTCTTCACTTTGTAAAGTCATTTTATAAAGACACTACATACATACATACATACATACATACATACATACATACATACATACATACATACATACATACATACATACATACATACATACATACATGAGAATAAGGGGGGGTGTCAATGTGAATGTTCCATACACATGAATGGTTAGACTTTCGTGTTCACTCTGAGGACAGTGTCCAAGATGCATTTTAGGGACTTGCCTCAAGTTTTCATCTATATAACTAAAAAGCTTCTGAAAAAGAAAGCTCTCCGTTATTGTTAAAACTTTTCTCTCTTACTCTGCACCTCATTTATTTAACTTTTATTTATCTATTTATTTATTTCAATGTCCTTAAAAACAATCTTAAATTTTTAACAGTTAATGCAAGGGGCCTCAGAGACAATCTAAAAAGAAAAGCTATGTTTCTTTATTGCAAAAGTGAAAGTCCACAATGTATAAATCTCCTAGAAACCCACTCAAATGATTCTGATGAAAAATTCTGGTCAACTCAATGGGGAGATAAAATTTTCTTTTTACATGGTACATCTAGATCTGCAGGAGTTGCAGTTCTGTTTAATAACTGTCCGGGAAAGTAGCGACAACTGAATCTAGTAATGATGGTCATTGGATTATATGTGTGTTACATTTATAGACGACTCCTCACTAATTCTGGGAAATATTCATGGTTACTGCAACACAATGCAAAATAGAAACCTTCTTGCAGACATCAAAGAAACAGTGTTACAACTCAAAGAAAGATATTCTACAGAAAATGTAACAATAGGTGGTGACTGGAACATGGTTTTGGACGAGCAGCTTGACAGATCTCCCAGCAAATTTACAGGCCCTCATCCTAACACAGTACTAGTTAACTTCTGCAACACGTTATGCCTTCATGACCCTTGGAGAGAAAAACAATCCAAATCATAAAACAGTTTTCTTGTTTCAAACCAGATGCCTCAACCAAATCTAGATTAGATTACTGGTTAGTATCAAATACAATACTTAGCCAAATATCAAATTACGAAATATCCCCTGCACCACTTACTGATCACTGCTGTGTGGACTTATCAGTAACACCTAAAATGTGGTCTGCCAGGAAAAAACGATGCCGAAAAATTAATGCCAATCTTCTAAAAAATGATGAATACTGTAATGGCATTAAAGACCTTATTCAAGAAGTCTTGCAGGATGACACCATGTTACCTTAAACTCAGAAATGGGAGTTTTTGAAATACAAAACCTGCCAATATTCAATCTCATTCGGCAAACACATATTAAGAAGATAAACGGTTTGGAGGAAGAAAATATAAAAGAGATACACTTGATTAGTATCAACCCAATATCAACAGAGTACGACAAAAATAAACTCTCTTCATTGCAATCCATACTTGATAGAAATAATGAAAGAAAAGCTCGAGGGGCATTTATCAGGTCAATATCTAAGTGGATTGAAGAAGGAGAGAAAAATTCTGCGTATTTTTGTAGAATTGGGGGGGGGGCACAACAGGAGAGGAAAACCGGTAGGAGGGGAATTCTATCAAAACTCTTATAATTAATGCCAAGTCTCTCTTTAGAGTTTATGAAGAACTGAAAACATTTGAGGACCCCTAGAGCAACTATGGAAAAGTGCAGACGTATTATTATTAATTTGTTTTATCTATTAATGTTTTCAATTCTCTTTCATTTATGTTATATATTTTATTGTATACAATTGAAGTTCTCTTTCTTACCTAATGTGCCTTGTATGTTGAGAAGTGTTTACTGTCATGGTTTGTATGTCTTAATGTTTTGTAAATGTACGGAGCCCCTAAGGGGACATGGGAGAATTTTTTTTGTTAACTATTTCGTGAGCACGAGTTACTATCTCGTATCTCGTGCTCACCAGTAAGTATGTCGTGCGCACGAGATACTAACTGGTGAGCATCTCGTGCTCACGAGATACTAACTCGTGCGCACCAGTTAGTATCTCGTTATCACGAGATAGTTAACAAAAAATAAATTCGCCCATGGGCGAATTTTAGGGGCTCCGTATAAATGAATCGTTTTCAATTAAAAAATGTTTAAAAAAAACAACCTGCACATGCTAACTCACTAAACAGTATGTTTCGTTGTTGATGTTTTCATTCCTTTTCAGACTTTTGTACTGAATACAATACAACTTCATTTTAAATGTTTGTGAATTTGCTTTTCACCTAACTCAGTCACTTAACCTTGCTGTCCTACTGTTGCTCAATCATGTAGAGAAAAGAGAACATATAAGAAAGGGGGAAGGAGAAGGAACAATGGCGCGCGTGCAGCTCTCTTGTTTTAAATTAATTTTCTGGACATAAATGTAGACATACAATAACAAAGGTCAACAGAGGTTTGTCTGAGTATAGCGATAATGAGACATCTAAAAACGTCGTAAATGAAGTTAGGAATCGGTAATAGCGCGAAGACGTCCAGTTTTGGGATTCCTCTTACCACAATAAAAGCACAGTAAAACTCGCCATGTACTCCGTTTTCATGTACTTTTCTGTCCCTGACAAATAACATTGCTGAAAATATGCTAAAAATAAGCTTAAATTTTCCCCTTTTAGCCACGAGTGAGACTGAGATTATGATCATTGCTGTTATCAAAGTTTACTTAGCTGTTATTATATTCTTACATATATGTTTTACCAAGTTAAATAATGACACTTCTGTCTTTTTTTCTTGCCATTGTCAGATTATCCCGTTATCTTTTTCAAAACTATTATATTTTATAGATTGTTATAGAGTGTTGTCAAGATTGTTATATTTTTTGTCAATTTTTAATTTGTGATATTGGGCTAGAAATAAAACTGACTTGATTCATCTTCAGGGCTCAACATAGTGGGGGGTTCCTTGCGTTTCGATTTAGGACTTTTATTTTGAATTAAGTAACCGGAAGTGGGATTCAGAATTTGCAAGTCTGACTGGTTTTGCCGCGCTGGCGCTGCTGGCTGCGACGGCTGCTGGTCCCGTTTTGAATACGTCAAATTGGATGAATGATTTCTGGTAGGGTTTTTTTTGTTGTTGTTGTTGGACAAATCTAGCGTGCAACTCGTCGTCTCAATGCTGCCTTAACTTTAGGGAGTGTAATATCAGCTGCACTAATGTCAGCGTTGGACCAGTCTCGCCAGTTTGGACTGTAACGGTCCCTGCCGACTTCATGCAACCCTCCTATCGCGTGTGTTGGTAGGGGTCATGGGACACGTTCGCTTGTAAAGCTCAGTTCACGCTCTCCTGCGCACCCGCAGCCACGTCGGATGTGCAGGTGAATCCGAGGCGCTCCGTGCACAAGAGTAAACAGCTTTCTGACAATCACTACAACTCAGTAGTGTTGTAGTAGTGAATGAATAACAGCTGATAGCGTGGCCATAATTTCCATTCCGGCAACGACAAAAAAAGAAGAAAAAATGAAATCACGTTAGAACTAAAAGGATAAGCACTGTCGGTGTTGCAATGCAAGCTGCCCTCACAGTTTCATCAGCTGCTCGTCCAGGGAGGGGAGGAGACTTGAAAAAGCCAAACCCACTCTCTTTACAAACTAGGGTTGAATAAAAGCTTGTGAGAGAAAGACGGGCCTGATGGATAATATTTAGAAGACAGTGCATAGGAACATAAGCAAGACACATTGAGACCTCAGCTCCGGGAACTCAAGTAGGAATGTTTCATTTTTTTGTACCATAACATATGATTAACTATAAAGTTAGCCTTGTCTTCATCAAGGAAATTTAATATTAACTGCATGTTAATGACTAAAAGCATCACTTCTGATGTTGCCTTTAGCCTGTGTTATTCATTCAGATGCAAATACAAATGTCATGTAGTTTAGATAGTGATGCTGAAGGTTTGACAGTGATCCCCCTCTTCCTGTCTGCTTGTTTGTCTGTTTGTGTATTTGTTTGCTTGTTGATTTCTCTCACTGTCTGCCTCATAGCTGTTAGAAGTGGGACCATGCTGTTGAAGAGACTGTCTCTATGCTGCAGGCTCCCTCTGGGCTCTAGGAGTCAACAGGGTCATGTACGCCAACAGCTCAGCAGACCACAAACTCAAGGCAAGCGATGCGAGAGTGCTTGAATAAATAACACATGGCACATACATAGGTTAGTTTTCATGCATAACACAGGGCCAGAATTGCCTTTTTTTTAATGTAGCTTGTACCATATGAGTTATTTGGACTGTTTACAGTCATTCCCCGATCTTATATCTGCCAAACTACAGAAGAGTCACAATCCTAAAAGATTTAAGTAACCTTATAAGGAACAAAACTTGACACTCCATTAATTTCTTTTTATATGGGCACGCTCTACTAATAATACCACAGCTCTTACCTAGAGTGAGTAACTTTTGCTTTTCTTCTCTAGAAGTATAGACGGCTTATGACCTGGATGTAAACCACAATGTTTCAGTATCATGTAAATTCAGCCAATGTTGTGCGGGCAGACTGAAGAGGTGAATTACAGGGATACGCCTGATAAGATATTGATGTAACACACAATGCCGTCGTTGACTGGTTTAATAGGATCGTTCGAGTTCTCCAATATTGTGAACACTGTGTTACCAGTTCACTAATATGTACGATAAGGTGACATTTGCTTTTCACTCTTTTCTCTCCCACATGCGCTTCATTGGTCCAGAGAGATGTGTGCTGTCAGCATTGGCTTTTTCTACTGGCCGTGCTGATGTGGCAGTTAGCATGCAGTGATTTTCTGGCTCCAAGGGGATATGAGGGAGGGGTTAAACAATGTTGTCCTAAATCATATAATCAGTGAAACAGAAACCCGGTGCAGCCTGCATGTCAGTTTTCTTTCTGTGATGTCATGTTTGAAAGTGGTCTTTTGAAATGTGCATTACAGCCATTGGATTGTGTGTGCCTCTTAGGGCACGTGTTTATTATTGCATTCTTTTTCAAGGTGCATTTTTGAACAAGTGCACGGTGCTACCTGCAATGACTCTTATGTCTAATTTGATATGTTTAGTTAATTGGATTGATGTAGTTTTCACTCTTACATTAAATAGCATGATAAGGAGTTCTTACAATGACCACCTGTGGCTGTGAAGTTAGTTTTTGTGGAAGCTGTAAATGGTTTGTTGAAGTTAGTACTTAGAGAAAACTAAGTAATCTGACAATTGCATTAGCAAATCTTTCAGGGAACCTTTAATAAGCCCATAGCTAAGTCATCTATGGAAACAGAGAGTTTTTGACCCAGGTGAATATTAAGAATATTTAGAGTACTTCATAAGTACTTAACTTTTATATTCCACTTGTGTGCTGAGCCAGCAAAACAAGCATTTCATCATGAGAATATGAGTAAACTTACTTTTCATATATGACAACTTGAAACTAGTCCCTACTAAAAAAAAAAACCCAAATAGCACATCTATAAAGTTAAATGATGCATTTTTAAGTTATGCAATAACTGTCCACAATAAGAAAAGGGAGTCTAATGTAATGTTTGTCTGCAGTTGAAGCTTTATTAGGTATTGGGGTAAATTCTGCATCTCCTCTACCTGCACAGTGAGGTGGGCCCATGGCAGCTCTTTTGCCCACCGTGGCGAACTGCGTCAGGCCAAAAGAATCGTGGTCAAGCTGGGAAGCGCTGTGGTCACCCGTGGTGATGAGTGTGGTCTGGCATTGGGGAGGCTAGCTTCTATCGTGGAGCAGGTGAGGAGGAAATTACCAGTAGAAACTGTCCTTGAATGTTTCCACGAGAGCTTTGAAATATGCTGTATTCCACACACAACTCAATATGCTGACGCAATAAAAGTGGATATAAACAAATACTTATTGTAGTAATGACAAAACAAAACAAAAAAGCCAGCCCACGTCACCCTTTGAACAGCCTTAATAAACATCCAAAATGGTGTCAGGAGAGTTGGATGACTAACGGGTTGTTGCGTTGTCCAGGTGGCCATGCTGCAGAACCAAGGCAGGGAGATGATGATTGTCACCAGTGGGGCGGTGGCCTTCGGGAAGCAGAGACTGAGACATGAGATCCTGCTGTCCCAGAGTGTCCGACAGGCCCTGCACTCCGGACACAATCAGCTCAAGGACATGGTTTGTGAGATAAATGGCTGTACATTTATCAGTCAAAATGACAGATGAGAAATGATGAACTGCAACCAACTGCCTTTTGTGTTAAATTAATGTTTTGTGCAAATGTGAGTTGGAGGGCAGGCTGCAACTTAGCATATGTATAATGTAATTTATTGTCCCCAGAACTATCTACACTCATGATTCTTCATAATTGAAACGGTGTGGCAGGAATGAGGAAAAACACAGGAGACCAAGGCGAGTTTGATGTTTATTCCTCAACTCCAAAAACCAACTGCAGCAGGAACAACCCTGCACCGGCGAGTCCGGGAACGTAAACCACGCCCCCAGCTCACAGTCCTGCTGGGTGAGAGGCATAGCCCCTAGTGTCCGCCACACAGCCCCCCCCCCCCCCCCCCGAACACCCAGAAGGGACTCCTGGAAAGAAAATTAGTGTCTCACTGGAGGCTTAAGCAGCCTGCCATAACGGCTGCGCCGTCCCTCAGCCGAAACCGTAGGTGAAACACAGTCCAAAGCCGGCTGAGAAGCAGAACGCTGAACCCGTGAAGACACTGCCGGGGTCCTGGAAGGAGGACGACCCCGACGGGGAACGTGGGCCGGAAACACAACTTCGCCTGCCACCCTGTGCGCCGGTTTAAGCCTATCAAGCGTCACACGCTCCCTACGCCCACCCATATCTAGCACAAAACCCTTAGGACCCGTCTCAAGAACCCGAAATGGGCCATCGTATGGGGGTTGGAGGGGCGAGCGGTGAGCATCATGCCGTACAAAAACAAAACGAGCTGACATGAGCTCCGCAGGCACGAACGACCGCGGAAAACAGTGGTGAACGGGGCCTGGAACCCAAGTGCTGTCGGACAAAAAAGGATAAACGGCCGGACGGGGTCGAGGAGCGGAACTCCCAGGCAAAAATTCCCCAGGGACGCGGAGCGGCTGACCGAGCATCAGTTCAGCAGGCGAAGCGTCGAGGTCCTCCTTAGGAGCCGGACGCAACCCGAGCATAACCCAAGGTAAACGGTCCACCCAGTTACCATCCGAGAGCGCAGCGCTGCCTTGAGCGACCGGTGAAAACGTTCACACAAGCCGTTAGCCTGAGGGCGATACGCGGTAGTGCGGTGTACCTGCACACCCAAGGATCGCGCAAGCGCCGACCAAGAGCTCTGACACGAACTGGGGGCCCCTGTCTGAGGTGATATCTGACGGAGTGCCGAAACGGGCGACCCAGGAGGAAAGAAAAGCGCGTGCAACATCCGAGGATGTTGTGGAGGATAGAGGGACAGCCTCTGGCCACCTGGTGGTCCGATCTACCATTGTGAGCAGGTGCGTAAAACCCTGTGAAGAAGGTGGAGGGCCCACCAGGTCCACATGCACGTGTCGAAATGTCTGGCCGGGATCGGAAACGGTTTGAGGGGCGATTTAGTGTGCTGGTGGACCTTAGCGCGCTGGCAAGCTACACATGCAGCTGCCCACCCCTTGACGTCCTTGCGGAGGCCAGGCCAGACGAACTTGGAACCGACCAACTTCACCGACGCCCGAACTCCAGGGTGCGAGAGGGAGTGAATCGAATCGAAAACTCGACGGCGCCAGGCCACTGGAACAACGGGGCGGGGACGGCCGGTGGAGACATCGCAGAGGAGGGCAGGACTGCCTTCCTGCATCACAGCGTCCTCTAGCTTGAGACCGGTACGCGTTGACCTAAGGGCAAGGCATCCGGGTCGCTGGGCTGGTCGGCAGCCATAGCGGAGAAATCCACACCGAGGTGCACAGGACACACAAGCACACGCGACAGACAATCAGCAACAGGGTTGGACTTCCCGGCCACATGCTGAATGTCCGTTGTGAACTCGGAGATCGCCGCTAGGTGGCGCTGTTGACGAGCAGACCACGGCTCAGTCGCCTTCGACATGGCAAAAGTCAGCGGCTTATGATCCACATAAGCCGTGAATGGGCGACCCTCCAGCAGGAAGCGGAAATGCCGGGTTGCAAGGTGCAGTGCCAGCAACTCCCGGTCAAAAAACGCTGTACTTGCGCTCGCTATCCCGCAGTTTGCGGCTAAAAAATGCGAGTGGCTGCCACGCATTCGCCACACGCTGTTCAACCACAGCCCCCACGGCTATGTCAGACGCATCGGTTGTTAAAGCTATGGACACCGTGGGTGTGGGATGGGCGAGGAGGGCAGCGTTAGCCAGGGCGCACTTAGCTCCGTCAAAGGCCTGGACCTGTTCGGGAGTCCAGTCGACAGGGTCGTTAGCCTTCTTAAGCCGCAGGGCCTCGTAAAGTGGCTGAAGGAGGTGGGCAGCGCGAGGGAGGAAACGGTTATAGAAATTCACGATTCCCAAGAATTCCTGCAATGCCTTAACAGAGACTGGGCGGGGAAATTCCGCCACCGCTTGCACCTTAGAAGGCAACGGGACCGCGCCTTGCGGCGAAATGCGGTGACCCAAGAAGTCAATCACCGGCAGTACAAACTGACACTTGGCCGGGTTGACTATCAGGCCGTGTTCGTCCAGACGACGGAAAACCTGTTTCAGGTGCGCCAGGTGCTCTTCAGCTGACGGACTGGCCACTAATATGTCGTCGAGATAAACGAACACGAAAGCAAGGTCACGCAACACCGAGTCCATCAGCCTCTGAAAGGTTTGCGCTGCCCCCTTCAAGCCAAAAGGCATGCGCATGAACTCAAAAAGCCCAAACGTGGTGATCACTGCGGTCTTGGGCACGTCCTCTGCGCGCACGGGAACCTGATGATAGCCGCGCACCAGGTCCACCTTAGAGAAAATAGTGGTACCTGCCAGGCGTATGGAAAAGTCCTGTATGTGTGGGATGGGATAGCGGTCATTGGCGGTGACGTTGTTCAGGCGGCGAAAATCGCCGCAAGGCCGCCACGACCCATCCGCCTTGGGCACCATGTGAAGCGGCGAGGCCCACGGGCTGTTGGAACGCCTCACTATACCCAGACGCTCCATGATGGCGAACTCCTCCTTAGCTGTAGCCAATTTTACCGCGTCGAGGCGCCGCGCGCGCGCAAAAACTGGCGGTCCCAGAGTGGGAATGAAATGTTCTACCCCGTGTTTAGTAACCGCGGTGGAAAAGGCAGGCGTAGTCACCGATGGAAAATCCGCCAGCAAACGCTGAAAAACATCCCCTAATGCTAAAAAGTTAGCGTGTGTTAACGGCCCGGCTCCCCCTGTCTCGCACGGAACAGTGGCGAAAGACACAGCATCAATTAAACGGCGGTTTGCAACATCAACCAGCAGACCATTAGCACACAGAAAATCCGCGCCGATAATAGGAACAGTAATGGCGGCCACTACAAAGTCCCACTCAAAATGGCGCCCGTGGAAGCAAACAGTCACCAACCTTGTGCCAAACGTCGCAATGGACGAACCGTTAGCTGCACTTAACTGTGGGCCGCCGCCTTCGGCCGACCTGTCTGTCTTAGCAGGAGGGAGTAGGCTCTTTTGTGAGCCTGAGTCCACCAGAAACCGTCTTCCTGACATCGTGTCCTTAATGAAGAGCAGCTCACTACGTCCACCAGCGCCCACAGCTGCTACTGAGCACTGGCCCTGGAGTTTCCCGCCGTCTCAAACGTGCACGGAGGGACGCAGCGCCTCGCCTTGCCGCCGTACCGCTGGTGGAAGAAACAGAGGCCTCTCCCGCGCCGTCTCCGGGCAGTCACTTCAGCCACCACTACCGGGTCCGACGTCGGCTGCGGAGGCTCCGATGCCACACTCTCCACAGAGAACCGTCTGGTAGCCAGCAGGACCCGATCGGCCTCCTCAGCCAAACCTCGGCAGTCACCAGCGGCCAGACACGGGGAGTTAACCAAAGCCGCGCGCACAGGAGACGGGAGCTGGCGCAGGAAAACGTGCGGGAAAAGGAACCCACCTTCGTCCGAGCCTAGCAGCGACAGCATATTGTCCATGAGATCCACAGCCGTCCCGTCGCCCAAACCGGATAGGGAAAGGATTCTATCTGCCCTCTCTGCGGCAGATAGGCTGTACCTCCGGAGCATTAGATGTTTGAGGGCGACGTATTTATCGTGTTGCGGAGGGGCGCGCAACAGCTGCATGGCCCGGCGTGTGGACTGCTGGTCCAGCGCAGCGACGACCAAATAGCATCTGGAGTCGTCCGCGGAGATTCCACGCAGGTGGAACAGCGCCTCGACATGCTGGAACCACGAGGCCGGGTCGCTCTGCCAGAACTCTGGGAGTTTCACAGGCGCGGCGAGAATGGCCGGCTGTCAGAGTTGGGGCGGCGTGGCCGAAGTGGATTCACACTCCTCTTCTGCTCCAAACATGTTCAATTCGGGGTCACCAATGTGGCAGGAATGAGGAAAAACACAGGAGACCAAGGCGAGTTTGATGTTTATTCCTCAACTCCAAAAACCAACTGCAGCAGGAACAACCCTGCACCGGCGAGTCCGGGAACGTAAACCATGCCCCCAGCTCACAGTCCTGCCGGGTGAGAGGCATAGCCCCTAGTGTCCGCCACAACAGTTTGTTTTTTTCGGTTACACATTTTAATATTCCTTCCATGTGTTAACTGTAGGTCATAGGCAATGAGGAGGAAAGAAAGATCTACACAAAGTTCATATGAAAAGGTACATGCCAGGCCAGGGAGTTGGAAAATATGACCGGTTTTATTTACACTTCAGTGAAGAATCGTCAGATGTTTTTGCTGTGTGGGTGAGGAGCATTGCAGGGAGGGCTAGTTGCTGTCCTAATTGGAGGCTAGTTTAATACGCTGTTGAAGCCCTCTCGTTGCAGGCAATCCCAATGGCCAACAGCTGGACCCTTGTGGCAAATACGGTATTCGCCTCTGTATAGGTCTGTTTCACAGTCCAGGCGAAGCAATGTTGAAATCTGGCTCCATCAAACGTTGCAGAATGAATTTATTTATTAATTTAACTAGGAGGATCCCGTTGACATTACAAACCTCTTTTTCAAGGGAGACCTGGCCAAGATAGGCAGCAGCAATTAGAAAGCACAGATACAAAATCACACAGTTGCAAAATTACACATTTGAAAACGCAAACAAAATACAAAAAAAATTAGAAAAAAAGGTAAATTACAAGCAGATTATAAAAAACAAGTACATGTTGTGAAATCAGCTTCAAGTACTCTCAATTTGGATTTAAAACGGCTCAGCGAGATTAACTCTAAATTTCCTGTCATTCTGCAACATATTCCAGGTTAAAGGTGCAGAATGAACAAAAGCCTTTTTACCCAATTCAGTGCGGGCATATGGAACAGAAAGCAACACATAGTCAAGAGAACGCCATTGAATGCCATTTCTTGGAGAACTAGTTGGCCCCGCATGGGCTGACCACATGGGGCCCATGTGGGATTAGTGCGGGTTTGCCCCTGCCCACATTGCCCCACAGTAAACCCACACCCACCCACAGTGGGCCCGCATGGGCATGTTTGTTGGGGAGGAAGCACTCACGATGCGATGTACATCATCGACCTTGATTTTAGGGAGGTCCTGCAAACAGCGAGTGTAAAACAAAGCCATCTCTTCTCTCAGCAAACCAGACCGGAAGTTCTTGTGCAAGTACTCGTACGTCGGAAGTCGAACGACGCCATCTTACGCACCCAGGCTATTCTCCCGCTACATTTGGTGGCAGCGGTGGGATGCGTATGCGCTCAGTGGCATGAGGGGGAGCTGGTATGCAGAAGCGCGGGGCTTCCCGAAAGAGGGTAGTGTACGACCACGGATGTGTAGACTCGCTAGCCCGTTAGCTAACGGGTCACACCCTTCAGTTGACTGGTTAGCGTAGTCGCCCATGGTGTGGGGAACCCAGGTTCGATTCCCGCCTGCTCCCTGAGTTCGCGTTGCAGTATGTATTCATATTTGACTGTACAGGTAGACTCGAAATAGGACAAGCACATAAGTAATTTGAACGATAAAGTGCACTATTTTGTTAACTGGGGCTGTAAGGCTGAACCCAGTATGCCGACACAGACAGACTAACGAGGCAGGGGCTGGGCTGGGCTGGGCTGGGCTGGGCTGGGCAGAGCAGGCAGGCAGGCAGGACTGTGGGGAAACCCGGAGAGCCAGATCTAGATGAGGTAACAGGCAACGCCTCAACATAAAGGCTCGCAGCATAGACTGAACTGAGCAGGCATTACGATCTGGCAAGGTGGCTGTGGCAAGGCTGGGTATATAAGGAGTAGGGTTGATTGCGGTAGATAAGCTGCAGGTGATGGACCTCTGCTCTGCTCTGCCTGCTGCACACCTGCCTTCAATCCTGAAGACACATACACACACAAACAGGAGAGAGAAACTAGGGCAGGGGGCGTGGCCAAGATAAGGGTGACAATTAGTGAGACTGGGACAAGAGGGTGAGTCCTGGGAGGGCGCTATTAAGATTATTATTATTAATAAGAATATTTAGAATATTATTAAGAATTATTATTAAGAAGCTATTATTATGTGAATATGTATAACTCTGAGGATACATTTTCTATTTTGCGGTGTGTGTGTGTGTGTGTGTGTGTGTGTGTGTGTGTTTGCATGCTACAGTCTCTGCCGGTCCTGGAGGCCCGGGCTTGTGCTGCAGCTGGCCAAAGTGGCTTGATGGCACTATATGAGGCCATGTTTACCCAGTACAGCACCTGTACTGCACAGGTATGTAAGTGTACGTACACACACACACACACACACACACAATGTTCACCTCGAATTATAGCGCTACCTCATTGTTGAGATAATCTGTTATGCTTGTCACTGTCTTTTTTTAATTTTAGGTCCTTTATTCTGATTCTGATTCCTCGCTGGGTGTTCTTTCCATGTTGGTGGCTTTAAGATGCAGTTCAAAAGATAGTCTATTTTGTTTAACTCACTGACACCTATGGTGATACGAGTAATGGCATTGGTTTTTGACCACTCCCCCATCGCAGCGATTCATTTGAAATGAAACAGTCGTCAGCATTGATGTGACAGCACCCCCCCCCCCCCGCCCACCAACTATAGCTTTAAATCTTTTCTTTTTAAATTTAGCCCTTGGACAAGAGGAATGCATTTGTTCTTCTGTTCAAAATCTCTGCTCTTCTCTTTCCTGCCCTCTCTCAGATCCTGGTGACGAATCTGGATTTTCATGACGACCAAAAGAGGCAGAACCTGAACAGCACGCTGCAGGAGCTTCTGCGTATGAACATTGTGCCTATCATCAACACCAACGATGCTGTGGTGCCCCCGCCTGAGCCCAACAGCGACCTGCAGGGGGTAAATGTGGGTACAGGCAGCATGGGGATGATGCTTGATGCTGCTGGTTGTAGTGGAGGTGGTACTGGTGGCAGAGGTGCTGAAGAACATGGTAGATAGGAGTTTGTAGTGAGTATAGACATGCAGCCTTATGTAGCCACAATCTGCAACACCCGTTGAGCACATGAATACACACACACACACACACACAAACACACACACACACACACACACACACACACACACACACACACACACACACACATCAAAGCATCTGTGCCACCGTCCTCAGCCCTCAACCCTTCAGGCATCTATCTGCATGCAGGGTGGGGATAGTGCATGCAGGAGGAGGTGCCCTCTGAAGTCATTGGGACTAACCTCTGGAGGTAGACATCACTTTTATCCTCTCTGGCATAGCTAACCAACAAACACTTGCTTCTGCATATGCTATTCCTTTCTCCTTTCTGTCTTCAGCCATTATCATGTAGACACATCCGCCCTCTTATAAAATAAATGAAAAAAATACATAAAAATGCACCTCAGTGGTTTTATAAGGTTCTTTGTCTATAGGATTCAGTATCATTTTAAATAATTTTGCACAAGGATCACTATATAGTAGCCTGAGATTCTCTAATGCAGTATCTAAACTTTCAAGTCACTGTTTATTTATTTATTTATTTCAGTTTTTCACTTAGTTGAAAGAATTCAATTCACCCAGATTTCTGGTTAATTGAAACTTGTGCTCACGGAGATCTGTGCGGGTTTTCGGTTTTATTGGCTAAGCGATCATCCCGAGTGTATCATAGTTTACTCTGATGCAGGTCTGCAAGAGTTAAGGCTAAAGTAAAGCTAAATTAATCAAAGTGAAGGGTTGAACAGATCTAATTGAACATTATTTTTTTCCATCCATGGACTCAGCTGTTTGCTCCAAGAGCTTTTTGAGAAAACCGCGGACAGTCTGGATGAATGGCTGACAATTTACTAGTCTGTCTAACTCCAGCATATTTCTGCTGCTTTAGGTGATCAGCATTAAGGATAACGACAGCCTCGCCGCGCGTCTGGCGGTGGAGATGAAAGCTGACCTGCTCATTGCTCTCTCTGATGTGGAAGGTGTGTGTATTAGCACAATAACAGTCCTTTGCAACTGCTAAGTAATGCACCATCTGCTTGCTCTTGTGTACTGAGGGAAAAACAACACCAGGGGTCAGTTTAAGAGGGTCATATGAGGTAGACAAACACAGACCTGCTGCCCTCCTTGTTTGACACTGATGTTGATTGGGTTGACATGAGATGTGTGTGAGTACATCGGGAACAAGGATCACATCACTGGGCGTCCGGGTGGCGTGGCGGTCTATTCCATTGCCTACCAACATGGGGATCGCCTGTTCAAATCCCCGCGTTAACTTTGGCTTGGTTGGGCGTCCCTACTGACACAACTGGCCGTGTCTGCGGGTGGGAATCCGGATGTGGGTATGTGTCCTGGTCGCTGCACTAGCGCCTCCTCTGGTCGGTTGGGGTGCCTGTTCGGGGGGGAGGGGGAACTAGGGGGAATAGCGTGATTATCCCACCTGCTACATCCCCCTGGTAAAACTCCTCACTGTCAGGTGAAAAGAAGCGGCTGGCGACTCCACATGTATCGGTGGAGGCATGTGGTAAGTCTGCAGCCCTCCCCGGATCAGCAGAGGGGGGCGGAGCAGTGACCAGGATGGCTCGGAAGAGTGGGGTAATTGGCCAGGTACAATTGGGGAGAAAAAAAAGGGGGGGGGTAATCTCTTCACTACAACTTCTTCAAAATTTGGTCCGGAGCAGCTATGGCATATGAAATTTGGGTCCCATTAAGAAATAAATCTAGAGGGATTACTCTCTTATCAGCTAATGAAATGCCTTCGTTACTTTCCCTTTAAATTGACAGTGAAAAGACCCACATCCCGGTGTATGCATAACAATAAGCTAGTTAGCATTATCTGTATCTGTCAGAAGCTAGCCTTAGCTTTGTGAAATTTGTAAACAAATAAGTTGCGTAAGTAACCTTCATTCTTTAGGATTATACAACAGCCCTCCTGGAACAGATGATGCCAAGCTCATTGACATCTTCTATCCTGGAGACCAGCAGTCCATTACATACGGCACCAAGTCCAGAGTAGGGATCGGTGGCATGGAGGCCAAGGTATGTCTCATGTCCACTCTTTGTTAGAAATGGTGTTTATTTACTTTCAAGCCTGTAGCTAGAGATATTAGAACGGGGAAAATCACACACCTCTAGAGCCAAATGTGTAGCCCAACTGACCCTAGGATCAAATCCTGATTCAGCTTTTCTGCCTGTGTATATGTATTTTTCTGCTTTATCAGAAAAAATTAGAGTGAAACCAGCAGCTATCATCACAGAAAGTTCAGTCAGTACATCTGGACACATTTATTGAGAGAAACGCCTTGTGTACAGATGAACTGATTCAACTTTCTGTGCTTTCCTTACCTGGATTATTGAGCAATGCATAAAGACAGCAGGTATCGTGTTAAGTGAGAAGGAAAGCCTGCATACTCCAGGGGCCGTGTTGGAAACCACATTTTTTTTACACAACGGTTCCAGTTTATGATCGAAGGATGTGTTAGAAATGGCAAAAAGCTGTACCTTTTGATTAAACTAAATGTTCATGAAATGAGGCAATCAGTTGATTGTAGCAGTAGACGTATTGATATGGATAAAACACATTTTCTCCATTTGAATTATGGCTATTTTGCATCACTTTATTTTTTACTTCACATCACCTGGTATCTGTTTTCTAGCAAGAAAAAAAATTATTGAATCTCCAGATTGTTTCTCTGAGGGGAAAAGGCAGCATTTTAAACATCACCAAATCACACGTGTGTGTCTAAATGTAGGTTAAGGCTGCTCTCTGGGCCCTACAAGGTGGTACGTCAGTGGTCATCGCCAATGGCACTCACCCAAAGGTGACAGGCCACGTCATCACTGACATTGTGGAAGGCAAGAAGGTGGGAACTTTCTTCTCCGAGGTCAAACCTGCTGGTGAGTTCACCTGACCCGAGTTCTCTCACCTCTCAATCTCTCTCTCTCATCCTCTCTCACACACACCGTTACTCTCACATCACTATTGTCTATGTAAATATACCAACGCTTGTGGTACCTGTTGTATACCCACAAACACACTGGGATCAGTGTAGGCACTAATATTTCCTCTACGCTCGACTCCTTCACAAGGCCCCACTGTGGAGCAGCAGACAGAAATGTCCCGCCACTCCGGAAGAACTCTGGCATCCCTGGACCCAGACAAGGTAAGCCTTCACATCATTTGATAAGATGTTAAGATGATAAGATAAGATGTAAGACTTCTGTTATCCTAACCCCATTCAATAAGATAACTGAATGAGCAACATCTCATTTCTAATGAGAAATTGCTGTTCTTTTGGCTTTCTGTATTTTTATCCTGCTGTTCAGTGTGTCTGTGTTCGACAATCTTATACAATATTAGGTTGTTTTGTGTGTATTTTTATTCACAATTATTAATATCTACTTTAGAAAATTATTATTGTATTGGTATGTAAACAGTCAATGAGAAAAGAAGTGTATGGATCACATTTCTTAGCTCAAAAGCCCTGCTTTATATCAAATATAGAGGGGCGGCATGACTCAAGAGGTAGAGCGGGTCATCTAATAATCGGGAAGGTCGCTGGTTCGATCCCTGGCTCCTACGGCTGAACCCGTAACTGCCCCTGATGAGCAGGTTGACGCCTTGCATGGCAGCCTCCGCCATCAGTGTATGAATGTGTGTGAATGGGTGAATGTGAGGCATACATTGTGAAGCCTTTGAGTGGTCACCATTTATAGAGAAACCATGACCTCTGGTGGTGTGTTACGGTACATGCCCAGCCTGTCTGTGATTGCATGTGTTGTCAGAGGAGTGAGATCATCTGCCACCTAGCAGATCTGCTGACTGAGAAGAGGGATGAGATCCTGGCCGCTAACAAAATGGACATGGACCTCGCTGTCAGTGCAGGTACGTGGTCGGGTGGGGCGCTGCATGTGTCTTTCATAGGAATCAAGCGCAGTGGTTTGAAACCCTGCCCTTCAGAACCACATTGAGTCATTACGACCTTTGGGCAAAGTCCGCCCTTCAGCACACATTTCCTTATCCATAATCTGTAAATTTATCAGTGAAGATGGTATTAATATTCCCTTTACCCTTACTATTATTGAGTCACACTGAAAATGTCTTGATGCATGCTCAATAATCCAGGTAAGGAAATCCCAGAAAGTTGAATAAGATCATCTGGACACAATGTTTATTGAGAGAAAAACGTTTCATCACTCATCTAAGTGAGCTCTCAACTGACTTCAGGTATCCCCACCCTTATAAACAATACAGTGGCACAACAATCCAAAACAATGATCAGTTTCATATGCAAATTGCCATGACCATTAACTAGAGTTACAATGGCCATGTGTACTATTCACAGAGGATTGGGGAATGGTTGCAGTCACAGTTTTGTAAGATGGCGGGTTAGTTAATGGTCACTTACAAGAGTGATGAAACGTTTCTCCCAATAAAGATTGTGTCCAGATGAACTGATTCAACTTTCTGGGCACACAGAACATGGCAAGCAGTGATCTGAATGGACCCTCACACTCAGTTGCTGGAATTTTCTTACCAGATCCTCTCAGTTTATGTTTACTGTCACGTCAGCCCCCATGACATCTCGTAAGCCCCAATATTTCCTGTCTGTAGGCCAGCTGCCACCTGCCATGCTGAAACGGCTGAGCTTGTCGACCTCCAAACTCAACAGCCTGGCCATAGGTCTGCGTCAGATTGCCGTGGCTGCCCAGGACAGCGTGGGTAGGGTGCTACGCAGGACCAGAGTGGCTCACAATCTGGAACTGGAGCAGATCACCGTTCCCATCGGGGTTCTGCTTGTTATCTTTGAAGCCCGGCCCGACTGTCTGCCACAGGTACCACACCAGAGTTCCCATGAGCCCTGACGAAGACGGAGATTTAAAGAACAGGTCTCTAGATATGGCAAAGTCAGTCACTATGAATGAAATGTTAGAATAATGTGGAAAATTTGGGATTCAAATTTAGGATGTGATTATAGCTGCCTCTTTCAAAGGTCACCCTAAATGACAAGTTAGAGGGTGTTAAATCAGTTTTCCTCATTAATAAAGCAAAAGCCTCGGCCTCTTTATTAATCCTGACTTCTACCAGTGTGTCCATCCAGTCTGTATGGCAGTAAAATTATCACAAGCCTACCACTTATATTATACACCACCATGTCTTTGTTTTGTCTTTATTTTATTTTTTTTGAAGTGACGCTAGCTAATGAAAATTGTGACTTCTTAGATTGATTCTGTCCTTGCACAGTTTAATAATGTCCTCAAAATGTTCAGAAAATAATTTCTTAAAATCAGTGGGAATACTGGATAGAATGAGCAAGCGAATTAGTGAGGGAGTGAGTGAGTGTGTGTGTGTGTGTGTGTGTGTGTGTGTGTGTGTGTGACAGCACTGTATTTTGCTTATACAAGGTAATTATAAGCAGGATGGCATAACCGTTGTACTAAAAGTGAGCTGGAAAGACTAATATCAGTTCTTTACACACTGTTGTCTCTCCAGGTGTCAGCATTGGCCATTGCCAGTGGGAACGCCCTGCTGCTGAAGGGAGGTAAGGAGGCGACCAATACCAACCGTATCCTCCACCAGCTCACCCAGGACGCCCTCACCATGCACGGTGTCAGGGAAGCTGTGCAACTGGTAAGTTACACCTGAAATGCTGTAGAAATGAATAGGTTTCAAGTTGTACATATCATGTTATGTCCAAAACTATGAGGATGAGTGTACTCATCCTCATAATTGTGGACGTAACGTGATGTGTTATGAGGGTGAGGGTACTCATCCTCATAATTGTGGATGTAACATTATGTGTTATGAGGGTGAGGGTACTCATCCTCATAATTGATGTGTACAACTTGAGACTTTTCGCCCGTTTGCTGGTGGGTGCAGTTGGGGGTTTGTCAGTGGTTCTGTGCATGTCACTGGCATTTGTCCATGGTGAATCTTGCAGGCATCGCAAAAAATATGCCATTATCAATAGCACACGCCAGCAAACAGGAAACTGGTATGACCGCTGCAGTAGAAACCGGAAGTCAGTGGACTACAGTTATGCACAGAGTGGATTACTAATTGTAGGTCATTGCTGACCTCTTTTGACCAGTCCATCATTGCGGAATTCCAGGTCATCAATATCTTATTCCTGCCAAAGCCAATCCTTACTATTTAAGTCATTCCTGAACACTAGCCCCTGCTGGCTAAGCCCCTTTCATTGCAAGATCATTGCCGACCTGTAGCCGTTAATGGCTATGTCAAAAAATTGTTTCGCTTTCCAGGTCATTGCTGACCATTAGCCATTGCTGGGTAAGCTCAAACTTGTTAGCTGTTTCTGTCATTGCTGGTTGTGCTTTGTTTCTCTCTATTCATTTATCGTATCCCGTGTCACTTAAGCTCAAATTTTACCATGCCTTGCTCATTATTTAATTTAATCCCTTAGCGGATTATGTCGTCTGTTATGATTATTGAGCCCCATTTCATTCCTGCTTGATAAGTAAATATTTTGGGGGGGAATACATTAGGCTGTGTTTTGGGCTTACGACCCTTATTTTGGGGGCTTTGATATGCTGCTGCTCAGGGCTGATGCCCCTCATTTAAAAAAATCTCCCTGTTGCATCTAAGCACCAAAGACTTTCTTGACATATATTCATTTCTACTAGATCATCTGCTATAATAGATAATTATCTTTACTTCAAAAAAAAAAAGAGAGAGAAAGAAATGAATAAGTTTTAAATGGTTTCACCAACTAATAATACAACTAGTGTTTTACCAGGCTCTCCATTTTACTGTAATTCCCAAACCCTGCAGCCATTTACAGTATCAGGTTATAATGTCATAAAAATAATGTCTGGAAATGTATGCAATTTCAAAATGGAAAATTTAGCATTTATTCATGCTAATTAAACTTATAGGAAATAATTGTGGTAAATGTCCAATTGAATGACGTGGTTGATTTTGGACATAGAAAACACAAGCCCAGCTGTTTCTGACCAGTATATCAGAAGCAATGGTGGTGACTGGGTGTCTATCTGCTGTGACTGGGATGTGTGTTTGTTTCACCAGGTGAGCACTCGAGAGGAGGTGGAGGACTTGTGTCGCCTGGACAAGATGATCGACCTGATCATACCGCGGGGGTCGTCTCAGCTGGTGAGAGAAATTCAGCGGGCGGCCAAAGGCATTCCTGTGCTGGGTCACAGCGAGGGAATCTGCCACGTCTACGTGGATGCAGACGCCAGCGTGGACAAGGTCATCAAGATTGGTGAGTGCGGCATCGGGCACATTCACCTCCAATAAAATGCAGTTATCAATTTATCGATTAAAGTCGATAACGTTTCTTTTTTTTTTGGTGGAAATTTTCCCCCTTTTTCTCACCAATTGTACCTGGCCAATCACCCCGCTCTCTGAGTCGTCCCGGTCGCTGCTCCACCCCCTCTGCTGATCTGGGGAGGGCTGCAGACCACCACATGCCTCCTCCGATACATGTGGAGTCGCCAGCTGCTTCTTTTCACCTGACAGTGAGGAGTTTCACCAGGGGGCCGTAGCGCATGGGAGGATCACACTATTCCCCCCAGTCCCCCCTGAACAGGTGCCCTGACCAACCAGAGGAGGCGCTAGTGCAGCGACCAGGACACATACCCAGATCTGACTTCCCACCCGCAATATGGCCAATTGTGTCAGTAGGGACGCCCGACTAAGCCGGAGGTAACACGGGGATTCGAACCGACGATTCCAGTGTTGGGAGGCAATGGAATAGACTGCTACACTACGCGGACACCTAAAGTCGATAACATTTATATCCAGTTTATACACACCCCCCCCCTTTTTATCCCCAATTGTATCCGGCCAATTACCCACTCTTCTGAGCCATCCCAGTCGCTGCTCCACCCCCTCTGCTAATCCGGGGAGGGCTGCAGACTACCACATGCCTTCTCCGATACATGTGGAGTCTCCGGCCGCTTCTTTTCACCTGACAGTGAAGAGTTTTGCCAGGAGGACATAGCGCGTGGGAGGATCACACTATTCCCCCCAGTTCCCCCTCCCCCCCAAACATAGTCCATGGGCCAGAGCCCAAAATTTCCTATTTCGGTACACTCAAGGTGGCAAAACTTACTTATAATTTTTGAAAGGATCGATGTCTGTAGATGATATTTTGGTATGATAACCATTCCTGAGTGGCAGCTGTATCACAGTTATCAGCTCATGAAGTTAACCACCCGCTAAACTAAATTGCATTTTAGACGCTGGTGCATATCCTGGTTTAGCCTCATGGTCAGGACATTTTTCAATGTTCTATAATATTGTCTTTGGTATCATTTTAAAGGGGACCTTCTTAGCTTTCATTCAAGCCCTGTTGTGTATATTTCTCACAAATATAGAGGTCACTTGAGCTCTTCAACCCGTCAATAACACACATCTTTATGCAATGTTCGCCTAAACTATATACTTTCTTTTAGCCCTGTGGCATCTAGGAATATCAGGGACACAAAACACAAAAACTGGAATACTCACAGGACTGTAAAGATTCAGGCATTGTATAATATACCCATACTATTTCATTGTGTGAGGTGATTGTGAACCTTAAATTAGAAGGGCATTATTACTAAGAAACTAACTAGACCAAAGCCAGTTAGTCCATGGGTCAGACCAGATATCGATATCACCCAAGGTGACACAACTTCACTGGTGCCATTTTATTTGGTACACTAACAGAAGTAAAATAATACATGATAACCTTTCCAAATGAGCAGCTATTTCATTTTTCTTTCAGGAAACCTGTTTCTGTGCCTCTCACGATTGTGTATTTGCCCAGATTTTTACAAATATAGCATTTCAACACCCCTGGTACTGATTAGCCTAGCTTAAACTCTGGGACAGTTCTTAGTTGGCCAACAACCAAGGATAACCAGTACTGTGTACTTCCATTCATTGTGCTAAGCTAGGCTAACGTGCAGCCAGATAGCTTTCTACTAAACACATATAGAGGAAACTGGTATCTATCTTCTTGTCTCACTCTGGAGAAGATTGTAAGCTAATTTCCCATAATTTTAGCATGTTCTTTTAATGTATATGTTAATATGATTAGTTAAAGTGGCTACGAGGAACTTTCATCTTGTGTTGATTTTAGCGGCCTCATGTGGACAAAATACAGCTGTTGCATAGCAACTAGGTAATGTATCTATTTGTGGCTATGTAAGATAAATAATGGTAATATGACGCTGGTGAAGCAAAGTAAACTTTGTTTTAGTAGTGTTCATACACCTAAGTTACATGTATTTGTTTGTATGTGGCAGGTGAAAACTGACTGAATATGGCCTCTGGTGAACAAGCAAGTTTTTACCCAATACCAAAGCGCCCACGGGTGGAGTGCATTATCCACTGTTCTGATGATACAGATAAGCTGGTTTCACTACAAAGTGTCAACTCATGGAGAACTCTGCTCAGGGCAGCTCAGATACGAAATCATGCACCAGTTTTGAAACTGGCAAAAGACATTCCTGAGGGACAGATTCCAGCAATCTACTACCACAGAAAGTGTCGCAGTATCTTCACTATGAAGCAAATTCTTGATGGCCTCCTTGCAAAAGAAAAGAAAAGTTGTGTCTCTGCTGAAGAGAAACAATCTAAGAGAGTAGCTCGACATGCTCCAAGTACATCTAGGACTTATGATGCAGAGTGCATATTTTGTCAGAAAAACAGCAAATATTCCAAGAGACAGAATACGAGAGAAGTACTGGTGCAGTGTCGAGAACTGCGAGCTGATGCAAAGATCAGGAGTGCAGCCACAAAGAAAAGGGACAGCAGAATCCTTGCCATTGTGAGTAGAGACCTTGTAGCAGCTGAAGGGCACTACCACAGGTCATGCTATAGACTTTACACCAAAGAAGAGGTTTCCAAAGGAGAGGTTGCCAGCAATGAAGATGATGATGCTGCAGCCCAGTATGAAGCTGCTGTGAATAAGGCATACAATGAGCTGTTCCTCTTCATCAGGATGGAGCTTTTTGGCAATCCTCAAGTGATGACAATGACTGATCTCTCTTCTAGACTGGTAGCTTCAATGAACTCCCAAGACATTGCCCAAGTCAAGGAATCAACCAAGAAGCACATAAGGCGAAACCTGGAGAGTGAGTTTGCTGGAGCCTTGCAGATATTCCCTGATGAGAAAGGAAAATTCCTCCTCTATCCCGATAACTTGTCCATGAGGGAACTTGCCAAAGAAAATCAGTCTCTCAAAAGGGAGCTGCAGACCCTGAAAAGTGTCAGTGCACAAGATGTTATAGCCAAAGCAGCCATCAAATTGAGAGCAGACATTAAAAGTCAAGATGTTCCTCAAACCTGGCCACCTGAAGTCAAACCAGAAGCAGAATGTCCTACCATTCCAGAGTCGCTCATTATCTTCCTGTACTCTCTACTCACAGGCTCAAATGATCCTGATCATGCATCCCAGAGAGTGCAGTGCCTTCTGCAGTCATTTGGCCATGACATAGTATATGCAGTGACATGTGGAAATACCAAGCCTTCCAAGCACATTGTTCTGCCATTCAGTGTCAAATCGTTGACAGGAAATGTAGAGTTGATAAACATCCTCAACCGACTTGGTCACAGTGTGTCCTATTCACAGATGGAAGAGATCAACACTGCCCTGTGTCTCCAGAAACTCTCATCATCAGGGAGTGGCATTGCCCTTCCAGCTAACATCCATCCTGGCATATTCACAACTTTAGCCTGGGACAATATCGACCGTCTTGAAGAAATTGTCAGTGGTGAGGGAACATCTCACAGAGTCAATGGGATTGCTGTGCAAGCAAAGCCAGTCAACCCACTTCCTGTCCAACCCATGCCCACTGTTCCCAAAACAAAGAAGAGAAGCATTGATGGACCCCCACCAATGTTACCAACTTACAATGCTGGACAACGGGTAGGGCCACCACAAAGCAAAAAGTCAGATGCCGATACTGCAGCCAATACTAAGCTTGCCAGAGAGAAAAACCTTCTTTGGGTCCTAGCACGCATGTCACAACAAGAAGAACAGTCAGTCAGCAGCTGGACAGGCTTCAACATCCTGACTCGAGGAGAGATGACGGTCATCCCCGACAATATAGGCTATCTGCCTACCATCAATGCGCCAGCGACACAAATGTCTACTGTCAACGAGGTGCTTAACCAGTCACTGAGCATCATGCAGTGCTTAGGCCTGAGGAAGATTGTCTGTGTCTTTGACCAAGCCCTGTATGCGAAGGCTGTCGAGATCACATGGAAACACCATGACAAGTTCCATGATATCATCGTTAGGCTTGGGGTATTCCACACCATCTGCACACTGCTGGCAATAATAGGAAAGCGTTTCCAAGATGCTGGACTCAAAGACCTCTGCATTGAGTCTGGCATGATTGCAGAAGGCTCAATTGCTGGTGTTATGGATGGCCGCAAGTACAACAGGGCAGTGCGACTACACAAGCTCCTGTATGAGGCTCTCACGCGACTGACCTTGAATGGTTTCCTGTCCTGGTTGGAAGAAACTCACAGGAATGACATGGTTCACCTGAATGAGACACTGAAGACCATTGACAGCCTTGGGAAAGAAGTCTCACAACATGCTTTGAAGGAGGTCCTCGAGAACAGCTCTTGTACACGCATCATGGATCTATTTGAAGTCTACCGTGAGTTCCTTAGAGGTGGAAACGGCAGCCTCTCGAACTTCTGGATGTCCTATTTGGACATGGTTGAAATCTTGTTGGGGCTCATCCGAGCAGAGAGGGAGACTGGATGCTACACTTGGCTAGCATTCGAGCAATGATCCCATGGTGCTTTGCTTATGACAGGATGAATTATGCACGCTACCTCCCCTACTACTACGCCCAGATGTCTGAGCTGCCCATCACACACCCAGATGTGTACACAGAATTCATGGAAGGAGGCTTCTCAGTCCAACTGGGCTCCACCAATCCCTTTGGCCGAATCCCTGTTGACCAAGCTATAGAAGAAACGGTGAACAAAGACACCCAAACAGCTGGAGGGACAAAGGGATTCAGCTTGAAGCCAGGAGCTGTGACCAAATATTATCTCACAGCTGAGTATAGAAGCATGTACCTCAGACAGCTGAGAGACCTGACAGGTCAAGGCAGGTGCAAATGGTCTCATCCAGATCTACAGAGTCCAAGGATCAAGAGAGATGAAGCAGATGTCCAGTCTCTCATGGACCTTATGGAGAATAACTGGCTCAATCCTATGTCCCCTGATGAGATTGATTTGGTTTGCCTCTCCACTGGCAACATGGCTCCACCTGATGTGACCATAGATCTCTTGAGAGCTCTTGAGAAAGGAGAAGAGGCCTACCAAGCATTCCAGCAAACAAGGTTAGATGCAGACCCACCACCTGTGAAATTCCACGACAAGATGACCAAGCAAAGTCTGAAAACATTCTCCAATGTCAGCACAAAACAAGCTCATGGAAAGAAAGCACAGGATGTGGTTCTGAAGGCAGATAGAAACCTTTTCAGTCACATGATCCTGGTGGCTGAAAGCAGGAAGGTGAATCTGAAGGATGTCCTTGCCTACCCATTGGGCCCACTACCATGGGCACTGGCAAATGCTGATGGGTCCTTACGAAAAACAAACAAGGCTGCACTTGCCAGAGAGCTTGAAAAGAATGTATCTCCTGCAGAAGACATCCCAATCCCATCTACTTCCATCATTGATGGGATGAGCCTGGTCCAACAAATGAATGGCAACAACAAAACCTTTGCACAGGTGGCAGAGTCAGCCTTGACCCAGGTCCTCCATGAGGGAGCACAGAGTGGGAGGATTGATGTTGTTTTTGATGTCTATCACCAGACTTCGATCAAAGATGCTGAACGACTGAACCGGGGTGGAGACATCACTCTCCAGTACAAGAATCTTGCAGGGGGACACCACGTTCAGCAGTGGAGAAAATTTCTGTGCAGTTCCTCCAACAAGACCAGTCTCATCAAGTTTCTGGTGGAAGAGTGGAAACTCCCACGATACAGAGCTATGCTGCATGGCAAGGTGTTGTACATGACCTGTGAGGAAACCTGCTACAAGTTGACAGAAGATGGGTGTGAGGAAGCAGCAGAACTGCACTCCACACATGAAGAAGCTGACACCCGTCTGCTCCTGCATGCATTGCATGCAGCAAATGCGGGCTCAAAGTCAGTTATCATCACAGCTGAGGACACTGATGTCATGGTGCTTTGTCTTGGCTTCCAGAAGGACATCACCTGTCCCATCTACCAGAAGTGTGGGACTCAGAACCGCACACGGTTTGTCGACATCACCAAACTGGCAAGTTCACTTGGAGACAGCATCTGTGACAGCCTAATTGGCTTACATGCCTTCACAGGCTGCGACACTGTCAGTGCATTCGCTGGTCGAGGGAAGCTGAATGCCCTGAAGATAGTGAGAAAGCACACTTCCTGCCAAGAGACTTTTAGTCAACTGGGACAGACATGGAATGTGAGTGATGAGCTGTTCCAGAAAATTGAGCAGTTCACCTGTCGGATGTATGTTGCTAATAGCAGCACTGCTGAGGTGAACAAACTGCGTTACCAGCTCTTCTGCACCAAAAGGGGAGAGGTTGAGTCCAGCCAGCTGCCACCATGTAGAGACTGTCTCTTAAAGCATGTTCAACGAGCCAACTATCAGGCAGCAATATGGAAGTGCTGTCTGCAGGCTAACCCTGTGGTGCCAAGCCCTACTGAGTATGGATGGACAGACGATGAAGGCAAGCTGGCCATTTACTGGATGCGCTCCCCACCTGCACCAGATGTGGTCTTGGAAATGCTAACATGCAAGTGTGTGCATTCATGCAAAATGCCAAGCTGCATGTGCCTGTCAAATGGACTTCCATGCACAGACATGTGCAGGTTACAGACCTGCAGTAACCAAAAACAGCAGGATGGTCCAGAACTGGACTTTGAACTTGGGGAGTCAGATGATGAGAGAAACGAGCAGTTTGATGAATGACAGTGTGATGATTCTGATGGTATTACTGTGGTAGTAGTCTACTGATGCACAGGATGTTGATTCTGGACTTGGTTACCCAGAGCTTGATAACAATAATGTAACCATATTCACATATACCCATTACCCTACCCATTACCATTACATATACCCACTAATGATATGGGATTAAATGTATCATTGACTAAGTATATGTAAATGTCAATGTTGTTTAAAATATTAAAATAGTTCATTACCTCACTATGGTATTCCTTTTTATCATGTATTTTGATTGTGTATTTAAACAAATGTATAGAGACCAGTTTGTGACCTAACTGGCTTTGGTCTAGTTCTCATTTAAGGCTCACAATCACCTCACACAATGAAATAGTATGGGTATATTATACATTTTCTGAATCTTTACAGTCCTGTGAGTATTCCAGTTTTTGTGTTTTGTGTCCCTGATATTCCTAGATGCCACAGGGCTAAAAGAAAGTATATAGTTTAGGCGAAAATGCAGAAAGATGTGTGTTATTGACGGGTTGAAGAGCTCAAGTGACCTCTATATTTGTGAGAAATATCCACAACAGGGCTTGAATGAAAGCTAAGAAGGTCCCCTTTAAAATGATACCAAAGACAATATTATAGAACATTGAAAAATGTCCTGACCATGAGGCTAAACCAGGATATACACCAGCGTCTAAAATGCAATTTAGTTTAGCGGGTGGTTAACTTCATGAGCTGATAACTGTGATACAGCTGCCACTCAGGAATGGTTATCATACCAAAATATCATCTACAGACATGGATCCTTTCAAAAATTATAAGTAAGTTTTGCCACCTTGAGTGTACCGAAATATCGTCTGGCCCATGGACTAACAGGGGCCCCGACCGACCAGAGGAGGTGCTAGTGCAGCGACAAAGACACATCCGGCTTCCCATCCACAGACACAGCCAATTGTGTCTTTAGGAATGCCCGACCAAGCCGGAGATAATGCGGGGATTCAATTCAACGATCCCCATGTTGGTAGGCAATGGAATAGACTCCACCCACTCCATCTTGCCTACGCTACCCAGATGCCCCAGTTGATACATTTTTACAAGAGTAATAAATCAACATCAATAAAGTTTTATCTGTACCTCGTCTACTACTACTACTACTACTTTCGGCTGCTCCCGTTAGGGGTCGCCACAGCGGATCATCCATGTCCATCTCTTCCTGTCCTCTGTATCTTCCTCTGTCACACCAGCCACCTGCATGTCCTCTCTCACCACATCCATAAACCTCCTCTTTGGCCTTCCTCTTCCCTGGCAGCTCCATATTCAGCACCCTTCTCCCAATATCAGTCAATCAATCAATCAATCAGACTTTGTTTGTACAGCACTTTTCATACAAACAAATGTAACACAAACCATCTCTACCCTCCTCATGTCTAAGCCATCTCAATCTTGCCTTCCTTTGCTTTGTCTCCAAACCATCCAGCCTCAGCTGTCCCTCTAATATACTCGTTCCTAATCCTGTCCTTCTTCATCACTCCCAATGAAAATCTTAGCATCTTCAACTCTCTCACCTCCAGCTCCACCTGTTTTTTTGTCAGTGCCACTGTCTCCAAACCATATAACATAGCTTGTCTCACAACCACCTTGTAAACCTTCCCTTTAACTCTTGCTTGCACTCTTCTGTCACAAATCACTCCTGACACTCTTCTCCACCCACTCCACCCTGCCTGCAGTCTGTTCTTCACCTCTCTTCTGCACTCCCCGTTACTTTGGACAGTTGACCCCAAGTATTTAAACTCATATGCCTTCATCACCTCTACTCCTTGCATCCTCACCATTCCACTGTCCTCCCTGTCATTCATGCATATGTATTCCGTCTTGCTCCTACCTACTTTCATGCCTCCTCTCTCCAGTGCATACCTCTACCTCTCCAGGCTCTAAACTCTTTTAAAACTGTGGTGGGAAGTAAGATGCGGAGAGTCACTAATACTTGTCTTCCCTTATTTGTTTGAATATTCATCTGTTTTTTAAACATATCTATACGTGCAAGTACACCAGCATTCATGTCATGTTCCATGTTTTCTGTGTGGATGCCTGTAAGATTGGCGGTGTATTACCTCAAATTGTAAATAAGACAGCAACTGACTGACACATTTTCCATTCAGTCAGAGATTCCAAGTGTGACTACCCTGCCGCCTGTAATGCCATGGAAACGTTGTTGATTCACCGGGACATCCTCAGGACCCCGCTGTTTGACCAGATCATCGACATGCTGCGTAATGAAAGGGTAGTGTACTGCAGCACACCCACACACAAATGCACTGAATCACTCACACTTACATACTGCATTAGACATCTTTAAACATTGACGATCCCGCCTCTTTACCATGACTGTTCTAATTACTGTGCAGTTACAATTCATTTTATGAAACCCATTTAGAGAAATGGGATTCATCAAATGTTAATCTATTTTGGACAATCACATTGCCTGGATTGGATCGTACCATCTTGAACCACTGCAAAAAAATGTTTTTCATAAATTTATTTCTGATTTTTTCCCTTTGTCTCCCAATTTAGTGGCCAATTGCCCCCTATTTTAGTTCAAACACCCACCCTCATACTGTATGCGTTCGCCAACTGCATCTCTCTGGCCGGCAGTCTTGAAGGAGACACCTCCCCACTTTCGTGACAAGGCGAATCCAGGCCGAACCACTGCTTTTTCTGACACACACAGAGACGCATTCATGTGATGAACACAAGCCGACCCCGCCCCCCTCCCAAAGACAGCATTGCCAATTATTGCTGCTTCATCGAATCCGGCCATAGTCGGATCTGACGAGACCAGGGCGCGAACCCCGGTCCCCAGTGGGCAATTGCGTCGACACAATGCCGATGCTTAGACCGCTACACCACTGCGGACCCAACCACTGCAAATTTTACTGCCACAGTACTACCACAGTATCCTAAACAGTTTCCCCATATTAGAGCCAGCTCCTCACCAAATGTGATGATGAAGAAAATCAGACTTGCTAGTAGAATTATTTTTTTAGGTACTAGAAGAAATCTGGTTTCCCTGTTTGGTTTAGGTAAAGATTCACGCCGGCCCTCGATTTGCTTCCTACCTGACGTTCAGCCCCTCAGAGGCCAAATCCCTGCGGACTGAGTATGGCGACCTGGAGTGCTGCATGGAGGTGGTGGACAGCACAGAGGACGCTGTGGACCATATCCATAAGTACGGCAGCTCCCACACAGACGTTATCGTCACAGAAAACGGTACGCGGGCCACAGTGTCCATATTGACTATAGCCAATATTTACATTGATGTGAGTCATCCATTCTAAAAATCTCTTCATGACTGAGGGGGGTGGGATCTCAAGCTCCCGCATTGTAAATACGAAAATAGCGTATGGATGGCATTGTCATTTTTCATGCCTTTTTGAAGAGTTAACTCATTTGACATGCAGTTTCGCAAGGTGCAAATGTGATGAAGGAGTCACGAGTTGTGCGTGAATTGAAACAAAAGGCTTGGATTACTGTTCTCCATCACGTCATGGCTCACAATTCCAATAGACGATCCAAACTGATTCCGTCAGTCCTCTTCACATAGGTGTGTGTGATATTCTTGAGTTTATTTTTCCTCACTCCTCCTCTCTCTCTCTCTCTCTCTCTCTCTCTCTGAGTGAGTAATGAGTAATGACACGGCGCTGACAGGATAAGCACACAAGCTCCCAGTGTGACTCCAACGAAGGGGACAGTGCCCGTTTAAAATGTAGAGCAGATGCTAAAGCGCAGCCTAAAAGCCTTGTCCCTGTCGTCAGCGTGGGCCGAGTTCAAACACGTCACTGCTAACTTTCAAGTGTCCCACAACACTCACACTCACACAACACTTAGTAACTCATGTTGACAGAAACAATTTTGGACAGCATCTGGAGTATTCCTGTCTTTTTGGAGAGACATAGGTGAGACAGTTGCTGTTGTGTTGATTTATGCATAAGTGAAGGGGAATGATAGACTGTAGCACACAGCAGTCCATAGGAAAATGGAAGATTTGAACACTGAAATGTTTTGGGCTTTTGAGAGAGATTGGGTTTCGCATGTGGATTACCAGATATTACTCCATTTATGCAACAGTCATGTTCTTTTTCTTAGAGAAGGTAGAAATTTTGAGGGCTTGATTTCCCCCCCCCTTTTCCCCCCAAGTGTATCTGGTCAATTACCCCACTCTTCCGAGCTGCCTCGGTCACTGCTCCATTCTTAAACCGTGGAAAAGACAGAATTGAAAGACATTTTGGCCTTGCTTAGGTGGTGCAGAAGTGCACATTAATCTTCTTTCGTTTAAATTTCATCAGGGGAATAGCACCTACATGCCATGAGGGGAAAAAAAACAATCTGAGGTAGAAATTATTCTTCAACGTCCTGGGGAAAAAAAGTGAAAGTCATTGAATTTATACCAGGTCTTCAGGTGCAAACAGGATTCAGACCAGCTCCGTGTGAAAGCCTTAAATGCCAAATTTGAGAAAAACATGCAAACTGTGCTCAATGTTTAGCATTTTCTTCTCAGGTGGTCAGGGAAAAAACAAAGTCTTGGGTGAAGCAAGGAAATGGGCAGAATTAACTTATTTCTCACCGTTCACACTTAATATTATTCTATTTTGAGACAAGATCCATACGAGTTCCATACGAGAACATGACACCTGTAGAGAAAATTAAGCGTGGAGTGGATAGAGACAGACGAAAAGACAACAGATGCAATGCAAATTCGCATACAAATACTTTACAAGCCATGCAGAGTGAAGCCAGTAGTGTCCATTCAAGAAGAGAACAGGATGTCGGCAGTTCCAACAGTCATCCTGGCTGGCGTTCGTTCTCTTAGAGAGTGATTTTTTGTTGTTGCTTAGTTTGGATATATGTGTTCTAGTTTGGATATGTGTTCTTAATTTGGATATACAAGGATCAAATGGCGGAAGTTGAAGAAGGAAGACTGTTGTGTGGAGTTCAGGCAGGAGTTAAGACAGGCACTGGGTGGTGGTGAAGAGTTGCCGAATGGCTGGGCAACCACTGCAGAAGTAGTGAGGGAGACAGCTAGAAAGGTACTTCTTGTGTCATCAAAACAGAGGAAGGAAGACAAGGAGACTTGGTGGTGGAATGAGGAAGTACAGCAAAGTGTACAGAGGAAGAGGTTGGAAAAGAAGAAGTGGGATAGTCAAGAGAGATGAAGAAAGTAGACAGGAATAAAAGGAGATGCAGCATAAAGCGAAGAGAGAGGTGGCAAAGGCAAAGGCGTATGGTGAGTTGTATGAGAGGTTAGACACTAAGGAAGGAAAAAAGGACTTGTACCAGCTGGTTAGACAGAGGGACCGAGCTGGGAAGGATGTGCAGCAGGTTAGGGCGATCAAGGATAGAGATGGAAATGTGCTGACAAAGGGGGAGAGTGTGTTGAGAAGGTGGAAGGAGTACTTTGAGGGGCTGATGAATGAAGAAAAAGAGAGAGAGAGAGAAGGTTGGATGATGTGGGGATAGTGAATCAAGAAGTGTGGTGGATTAGCAACGAGGAAGTGAGGGCAGCTATGAAGAGGATGAAGAGTGGAAAGGCAGTTGGTCCTGATGACATACCTGTGGAGGCATGGAGATGTTTAGGAGAGATGGTAGTGGAATTTTTAACTAGATTGTTTAAACACAATCTTGGAAAGTGAGAGGATGCCTGAGGAGTGGAGAGGAAGCATACTGGTACCGATTTTCAAGAACAAGGGTGATGTGCAGAACTGTAGCAACTACAGAGGTATAAAGTTGATCAACCATAGAATGACGATATGGGAAAGAGTAATAGAAGCTAGGTTAAGAGGAGAGGTGACAATTAGCGAGCAGCAGTATGGTTTCATGCCACGAAAGAGCACCACAGATGCGATGTTTGCTTTGAGAATGTTGATGGAGAAGTATAGAGAAGGCCAGAAGGAGTTACATTGTGTCTTTGTAGATTTAGAGAAAGCATATGACAGGGTGCCGAGAGAGGAGGTGTGGTATTGTATGAGGAAGTCGGGAGGTGCAGAGAAGTATGTAGGAGTGGTGCAGGATATGTATGAGGGAAGTGTGACAGTGGTGAGGTGTGCAGTTGAAATGACAGATGGGTTCAGGCGCCCAGGTAGCATAGTGGTCTATTCCGTTGTCTACCAACATGCGGATCAGCGGTTCGAATCCCCACGTTACCTCCGGCTTGGTCGGGCGTCCCTACAGACACAATTGGCCGTGTCTGCGGGTGGGAAGTCAGATGTGGGTATGTGTCCTGGTCGCTGCACTAGCGCCTCCTCTGGTCAGTTGGGGTATCTGTTCGGGGGGAAATAGCGTGATCCTCCCACACGTTACGTCCCCCTGGTGAAACTCCTCACTATCAGGTGAAAAGAAGCGGCTTGACTCCACATGTATCGGAGGAGGCATGTAGTAGTCTGCAGCCCTCCCCGGATCAGCAGAGAGGTACAAGCGGTACAGCTCGGAAGAGTGGGGTAATTGGCTGGATACAATTGGGGAGAAAAAGGGGGAAAAACTCAACAACAAAAAAAGAAATGACAGATGGGTTCAAGGTGGAGGTGGGATACATCAAGGATCAGCTCTGAGCCCTTTCTTGTTTGCAATGGTGATGATGATGATGGTTGACGGACAAGATCAGGCAGGAGTCTCCGTGTACTATGATGTTTGCGGGTGACATTGTGATCTGTAGTGAAAGTAGGGTGCAGGTTGAGGAGAGCCTGGAGAGGTGGAGGTATGCACTGGAGAGAAGAGGAATGAAAGTCAGTAGGAACAAGACAGAATACATATGCATAAATGAGAATGGTGAGGATGCAAGGAGTAGAGGTGACGAAGGCATATGAGTTTAACTATTTGGGGTCGACTGTCCAGAGTAATGGGTAGTGCAGAAGAGAGTGCAGGCAAGGTGGAGTGGGTGGAGAAGAATGTCAGGGGTGATTTGCGACAGAAGGGTACCAGCAAGAGTTAAAGGGAAGGTTTACAAGATGGTTGTGAGACCAGCTATGTTATATGGTTTGGAGATAGTGGCACTGACGAAAAGACAGGAGGCAGAGCTGGAGGTGAGAGAGTTGAAGATGCTAAGATTTTCCTTGGCAGTGACGAAGAAGGACAGGATTAGGAATGATTATATTAGAGGGACAGCTCAGGTTGGACGGTTTGGAGACAAAGCAAGAGAGGCAAGATTGAGATGGTTTGGACATGTGTGGAGGAGAGATGCTGGGTATATTGGGAGAAGGATGCTGAATATGGAGCTGCCAGGGAAGAGGAAAAGAGGAAGGCCAAAGAGGAGGTTTATGGATGTGGTGAGAGTGGACATGCAGGTGGCTGGTGTGACAGAGGACGATGCAGAGGACAGGAAGAGATGGAAACGGATGATCCTTTGTGGCAACCCCTAACGGGAGCAGCCGAAAGTAGTAGTAGTAGTAGTAGTAGTAGTTTGGATATATGTGTTCTTAGTTTGGATATATGTGTTCTTAGTTTGGATATTTGTGTTCTTAGTTTGGATATATGTGTTCTTAGTTTGGATATACGTGTTCTTAGTTTGGATGTATGTGTTCTTAGTTTGGATTTACATGTTCTTAGTTTGGATATACACTATGTGTTCTTGAAGTTTTTGGATATGTGTTTTTGTCTTTGTGTCGCACTGCTGTCGGCTGGGGGAAACGATATTTCGTTTCATTTCATGTATGCAAGTACATGAAGTGAAATGACAAAGTGTTCCTGATTAGATAAAATCAAGCCATCACCAAATAATAATAAAGATTGATCCATTGTTTTAACTTTAAATGCATTTATTTTGTTATTCTATTGAAGACATTACTGCAATGCATTGTTGCCCTCTGGTGATTGCAAAGGCTAAGCAGATTTGAACAAGTGAGTTGTTTCGTGTCAGACAATCCCAAAGTTGAATGAATTGCATTATTCATGATCTTGGGTAGTTCAGTAAATATTCGCAAACATGAAAAACACTCGTTTTGATGAAAAACACTCGTTTTGACAGTCATTTGGAAAGCATTTATCGGCTCATGCAGTGTTTTTGTGAGCATTCACACCCACATGAGTGTAACTTGATTGGTGTGCTTATGGTAAGCAGTTAAGCCAAAAATGTACTTGTAAATATATATTTCCCACAGACTCACTGGGGATACTTCCATTGTCTTCCACTAGTTGTTAATGGGAAAGCTTCAGAATTTGCCTTTTATTGACACCATGTATTTGGTCTTGGCTGTTGGAAAAGGGTGGTGCAGTGGTTAGCGTGGTCACCTCACAGCAAGAAGGTCCTGGGTTCGAGCCCCGGAGTTGTCCAACCTTGGGGGTCATCCCGGTTTGTCCTGTGTGGAGTGTGCATGTTTTCCCCGTGTCTGTGTGGGTTTCCTCCGGGGGCTCCGGTTTCCTCCCACAGTCCAAAGACATGTAGGTCAGGTGAATCGGCCATACTAAATTGTCCCTAGGTGTGAATGTGTCGGCCCTGTGATGGCCTGGCAGCCTGTCCAGGGTGTCTCCCTGCCTGCCACCCAATGACTGCTGGGATAGGCCTCCAGCATTCCTGTGACCCCAGTTGGGATAAGCGGCTGGGATAATGCCTGGATGGATGTTGGAAAAGCTTGGTTAGAGTATGTCCGCAAATTACCGTCGCTGAGTCGGAGATCATAGAGATGATGTGAGAATTGCTTTTCAGGTTTTATCTTTTTCCACATCTGATGGTTAAAGTTGATATTGATTGACTCGTCCTGGCTTGCTTCAGGAAACCCAAAACACTACACAAGACCTTTTATAATGGCACTGAATCTGCACTGTGACGGTGATGGTGAGGACATTTACAATAATAATTGGGAGGGGGCCGGGGATAATGTTGCAGTAAAATTAGACTCTTATAAATCAAAGTTCAAAGTTAGCTCAGCCTCTAATCTGTTCACTTAAGTCCTTAAAATGTGGTGAGGTTTTTGTTTGGTTTTTTGATCAGTTTTCTCTCTCTCGCTCGCTCACTCGCTCTCTCTTGCTCGCTCTCTCTCGCTCTCTCTCTCTCAGAGGACACAGCGGAACGGTTCCTGCAGCAGTTAGACAGCGCCTGTGTCTTCTGGAACGCAAGTTCACGGTTTGCTGACGGCTATCGCTTTGGACTGGGTGCGTACACTTCCTGCATCCTGTTTCCGTGTCTCCACCTCTGTTTCTACACCACACTGCAAATATCCTCTCTGTTTTTCTGTCGCTCTGCGTCTCTCCATCCAGGAGCGGAGGTAGGCATCAGCACAGCTCGTATCCACGCCCGGGGCCCTGTGGGCCTGGAGGGTCTGCTCACCACCAAGTGGGTGCTGAGGGGTGAAGGACACACCGTGGCCGACTTCACAGAGCACGGCACCATGAAGTACCTCCATGAAAACCTGCCCGTCTCACAGCCGCTCACCGGGCAGAGGGACAGCAACTAGAAAGAAACACAAAAAACACACACTTTTGATGAAATCTCTACTAACTCCCACCAACAGATTCAGTGGATCTTGCGTCGCTGAAAAGGGCTGATGAAAGAAAGGCAGAAGGGAAGATGTGGCTGTTTGTTAACGGCTGAAGCACAACATGAAGAGAGGCGCTCGACACACCACAGGATGGTCCCTCGGCATGACCGAGCTTTTTAAAAGCATCTCATACAAGTCTGCAATGGTTGAAGTTCTACCTCATCAGTTAAATGGGCTGTTTTCTAATGACGAGGCATTTTCAGGTGATCGCAGTGTTGTTGTTTTTTTTTTTTTAATTAATAGTTTTTCCTCAAGATCTAATGTAAGCAAATAGTTGAGGGTTGTTCTGGTAACTTTTGCTGCTGTTTCCATTCAGGGCTGAGAAAACCAGTACTTGTTATCTTGTACCCATTCAAGCTAACGTGTGATTATGTATAAAGTAAAACCCAAAGGCTTAAAAAAGATTAAATGACACATTCAATACAATCCCACATTTTTCTGTAGGGGAACATAGTCTGTCTCTGTTTACAAAAGGCCAAATGACACGCTCTCATGTTTAATGTTGGGCGTAACGAGATATGCATAAAAACGGATATTTACAAATGTATTGTTTTTCATAGAGGGCCTAAACTTGGGTTCGAACCCCGAGGTTGTCTAACCTTGGGGGTCATCCCGGTTTGTCCTCTGTGTGGAGTTTGCATGTTCTCCCTGTGTCTGTGTGGGTTTCCTCTGGGTGCTCCGGTTTCCTCCCACAGTCCAAAGACATGTAGGTCAGGTGAATCGGCCACACTAAATTGTCCCTAGGTGTGTGTGTGTGTGTGGGCCCTGTGATGGACTGGCAGCCTGTCCAGGGTGTTGCCCCGCCTGCCGCCCAATGACCGCTGGGATTGGCTCCAGCATCCCGTGACCCGAATTCAGATGAGCGGCTCGGATAATGGATGGATGGACCGGGCCTAAACTGATAACCTTCAACCTATGAGATAATTTAGTGATTCTCACTACGTGTGACTGCCAGTTGTCAACAGAGTGAAAACTCTTCCTTGCTAGTTCGGACTCTGTATTAGCACGATGAGGTCATTATTGTCATTTTCTTAATCTTCTATTGTTTTCTATTTATTATGGGGGAATCTGTATCAGTCTCTGTTGCTGCTGCAGCTCTCCAGGATCAGTTAGCTCTGTCATCCTGTTATGATCGTACATTACTTTCCCACCCTGGTATCGTCTAATCGATTTGTTTTATCATCGACAAGTTTGGTTTGCATTTTTGCAAATGCATCCTCTGTTGGAGGAGCATGCATAAATCCATCTTTTCCTCTCATTGTAGTGGTTCTGTTGTGCGCTTATAAATGAATAGGCCTGCTTATCACAACAGACACTGATGTAGGCATCCAGACCTAAATGTGTGCGTACGTGCACGTGTGTATGTGTGCGTAAGTGCATGTGTGTGTGCATGTGTCTATTTGTGCTTGTATGTGTGTGTGTGTGTGTGTGTGTGTGTGTGTTTGGCAGAGGCCGATCAGTGCGGAGGATCACATTCAGCAGCAGGTTTCTTTTAGTTTGACCAAATCCTTTAGTCTCAGTGGGCTCTTGAGTGAAACAGTTACGGTATAAAGATGGAGTACCTTACATGAGACCCAGCTGTGTGACGCCTAGCTATCAGAAAGCTACCCGCTTCATCATATAGAGCAACACGAGCAAATATACACTCCAGCTCAACATGAATGCATCTATGTTGTTAACTCACTTTTCTGAAGTTAGGTTCAACAATCACATACAAAAACTGCCTCTTTTCATGCTTTTTGTGTTTCCTACCGGTTCTCTGTGTAGAGTTGCTGGTGCCCGAAGCCTCTTGTCAAGTGAAAGAGGAGTAATTGACGAGTTGCCTCCATCAACCTTGAGGGAAGAACCCGCCTGCCTTTAAATTAAGTGCTGAAACGTTCCCGCCTGTGAGCCGCAACCTGATGTCTTGCAAAGCACACTTCAGGATCGCCCCGGCTCATTTAATAGCTGCACTGTAGAATGAAAAGTTTTTGGTTGAGAAAGAATATTTGAATATTTTTCTTGCTCACTATATATATATATATATATATATATATACTTTTTTTTAAGATAAAATGAGAAATTGTACACGTACAGTATGTTGTCTCTGTCCTGGCACTAGTCTTTTCAACTTCTACAAAGAACACAAATTAATGCGCAAAAGAAGTAGTGATCTGAAAAACAGATGTCTAAAAAAGGGCCTTTTTCAAAGTTGCCCATAGGGGAATTCGCATTGCTGGAAGTGGGGCAAAGACGATGGAAGACAATACTATAGAGGTTTAATTATCCAGCCATCAGAAATGAAAAGAGGGAGACAGAGAACTGAGACTAATAATGGAATCACAGGCTTATGTTCTGGGTTTCTCTCTCGCGCGCTCCCTCTTTCTTTCGTGTTTTTTTTTTCCTCCTCTTTCTTCCATCATCTAAAGAATTCATTCTCCAAAACGCACTACTTACCCTTCAATCAGCCTCCCATCACCAAGTCCAAAGGGTTGGGAGATGAAGAGGGAGACAAAACTCGGATCTCACTCTTTTGTCCTTTTTATCTGTTGAGCAATGAAAGCATCGTCTAAATGACTTGAGGTAAAAAGAAAAAGAAAAAACAAGGCGAGCGATCCAGGGACATTGAGTATTTGCCTGTTTGATGCTCGGTGTGCTTATAAATTGTTCTGCGAGAAGGAAGTTCTGGTTTTGTACAAGATCACATGGTTTTGGATATGGTATGCTGTTAAATGCAGGTGCGAACACACGTGCCTATAAGCTGTGGTAACGTTTATTTTCCGACATTTATCATCACCTATATATGAAGCAAAGGGGTACTGATGAGTGTTTTGCTATTTAAAGCCAAGCTTTCCCAGCTGGGAATCACTTCCAATGTGTTCTGACCCGTTCTAGTCCAACATCCCTCAGTGTTTCTTCATCGGCAAATCCGTGCACCATATGCATCCTCGGCCATGTTATATAAAACCAAACCCAGTTTCATAACCATGGGATTTCTTACACATGATACGGCAGTGAAATGTTGTTTGCATTCCTATGCACCGCTGAAACGCACACTTTCTGTGCTTAGCTGGTGCTCGTTTGAACTCGCTGCCCCGTACGACCAGGATTAACGTCCTCTTATGACAGAGGACGGGCAGCCTGTGAATTCCCTCTCATCTCTTATCTGGCGCTGCCCCCAGCAGACCTGATCCCACGGTGCCCCCTGTTGATGCCGTGCCGTGGTTTGGGCATTGTTGTCCGCAGATATCAGAGGATGCAGGGCAAATCACTGGACTTATACAGCAAAGCCGACAGGCCTTTAATTGGACATTACTCAAGGCCAAAACTCATATTTCTCATTGCGCTTGATCTTAAGAGACTCTCAAATGCGCTCCCCACTGGGCTTCAAATTTTTTTGAATCAATAATTAATGGTCAGCGTTATTTATTCATGTGTATCTTCGCCAATTACGCAGCGTCTAATTAACAATTTCAATAATTGATATTTATTTCTGAAAGGGCTCTGTATCTTGGGCTGATGAAAAATGTATGAGCAGGGATGTGGACTGGGTTTTGTTTTTTGTTCTGAGAGAGCTTGATGCTTGGGGCTAGTACCAGGCCACTTTGACTCCAACTCTTTGAGTCGGCTCTGGCCCTGTGATGTGCATCTAATATAGGCCTCTTTCATGGACCCAAAGCGCCCGCTCGGTATCATGTGATCTCATAAAGACTCCTACATGCCCATCCTCAGATACCCTTTTTTTGTTCTTTAATAACCGGCTTCAAAGAATAAGCTTCTGTTTCCTTGATAATTTTTCTTTGTGGATGGGGGATGATGATGTCACGGCAGACTGCAGAGGCGCTAGGTCTTGCTAGGACCTCGGCGCTTAGGCTTCAGCAGCTAACTCTGTGGCCCACTGAGACCGAAGTGAGTCAAGTGTTCATAAAAAAAAAAATCCCCAACTTCATATTTGACAAGCTCCATCCACCCCTGACCTCGTAATAGTGACAGTTGCAGTAGTGAGTAGAGGAAATACAACGGACCCTTTTAGCTGACTTTCATCAAGTTTTGGTTTTTTATTTATTTCGATTCCAATAGGACAGGAGGAGGTCGGCAGCTGGTAGCCATTCTGCTCTGAGGCAACTGAAGCATAAGAGATGAGATCATAACTATTTGGCATGAGCGTTGCGTAAGCACTGAGGGGGTATTGACGTTATCCAACAATGCGAACGCAACCCCAAAGCGCAACATCAGATGCACCACCACCTCAGTCATTCAAATCTGTGATTTCAGATGGGAAACCAGTGTCGAGACCACAGTGAAACACTCCTGGCATTAGCAGAGCTAGAGAGAAGATAAACAACAGGGGTTTTGTAAGGGTAAAAAAATAAACAAAATGGGGGGTTTAATTGACCTCAGTGACACGTCTAAGAGAACCGATGGTTGGGGTGGCGCTTCCCCACTCGCTGTGCCTCCTGTACTCGCCGGGACGCAGGAAATACTGGCGCCCACTGTAGTTGGGGTGCTCATGGAGTATCCAGTAGCCCTCCATGACGTTGACAGAGGAGATGTCGCGGGTGTGGAAAAGCTCTTTGAGATCTGGGCAGTCCTCCATCACCTCCATATTCTGGCCCGCAAAGTCGGAGCGCTCAAAGATCTTCATCCTGTAGTTCCCGCGATACTGGGGAAAGAGAGGATGAGGGTTGAGTAATGTCAATACTACAAAGTGAAGCTAAAGATCCGCTTTACTTTTCAGGAATCAGGTGTAAGCATAGTGTAGAACTGAATACTAACAGCATGCTAAATGGTCTGGGATGTTTGCAACATGTATTTACTATGCAGTTACACGTATGACTGACGAGAAGATAACATTTATTTGTCCCTATGGTGACGTTTCAGAGCGATTCATTGATTATTGAGGTAGATGTTGAGAAATCCACCTGCTTTGTTCTTCAATGACCCTATTGGCTGGCTAGCCTCCATTGTGTATATATTCACTACGCAATAACGGGAAATCCCAGCAGGGCCACTCTGTTGGCAAGTTTTGGTCAGACTCTCAACAGTTTGCATTTTGTTATCAATAAACTCCTTCTGAGTAAATTATGGTTTCAAAATTCATATGCACGCTATCAAAAGATTGCATTTAACTGGTTTGGGACAATAAACCATCTGCCACCTTGCAACTACCTGTATGTTACTACAAAATGACGTCAGACTGGGCCTCTCACGTAGATGCCCCATGGAAAACATTGCTGAGGCCATGGCAGACCATCAGTTTGCACTTACGGGGGGCACCATTCTGCAGGAGCGGATGCAGTCGTTGAAACCAGCCCAACGCTGATAGTCAGGGTATTCGCCCTTGTGCAGCATGTACTGGTAACCAGCATAATTTGGCTTTTCATAGGCCACCCAACAGCCACTCTCCACCTTTATGGAGTTACAGCGGACAAAGTGGTTTTGCAGCTCAGCACAGTCACTGCTGCACTCATACTGACGGCCCTGGTAGTTCCTGTCTTCGTAGAAGATAATCTGCACAGGGAAGATGGAAAGACCTGGTTTTTTACATTGCAATACAAAACAGCAACCAACTGTGTGTGTGTGTGTGTGTGTGTGTGTGTGTGTGTGTGTGTGTGTGTGTGTGTGTGTGTGTGTGTGTGTGTGTGTGTGTGTGTGTAAACGGCCCAATTCACTCTGCAAGTTATTTTTTAGAGGAAAGAGTTGAAGTGTAATATGTTAGTCTTGTTAAAGGGCAAATTTAGATCTTCAAAACTTTACTTGGCTCCTCAAAACAAACAAATGCAGAGGTTTCCAAAGTAGACCAGCTTTAGCCAACGCATTACTCTGCTTGCTATCTGGAAATCAACACACTGGAAAGGCGACCCCTTGATTTACAAGGCATGCGCAGTCCGCCGACACGTACGTTTGATGACCATAAGTGGTCCTAAGTGTTCATGCTGACACAGTGTAATGATTTGCACATTAGAATACCTGAAGAATAATAAGGCATTTGTTACTAAATAACATCAAACAACTGTTGTGCAAGCTTAAAGTCCCCCCCCCCCCCCATTTTGGCGAGGTATTGAAAACTTGCCCACTTCGATAGAGGTGGTAAAGTAACGTTAGTCGTCCTTTTTTGGGTGTTGACATATTCACGGGAAAAGAAGTCTGCAACTAAAATGAAAGACTGCAAGTTTTATCGCCCTCGGTGAAAGAGGCAGGCCCATTTTTACTCCATATTTTGAGATGTGTTTCTACTATATACATTTTGTGCACACACATTAAACAGGTTTGCATCGCTGCCTTGTATTGTTTGTGCATCATGCACACGGTGGCAAGCGTACCCGGAGTTACAAATACCCCCCCCCCAAGCTTTACATACCTCCCCTTAATGGGTTCATTATCCCATATTTAAGCCCCGGTGCAAGTTATATTTCAGGAAAGACGGTTGCTAGTCTCTGCAGCGCTTCTAAATTATCAGACGAGCTCCTTCATAATTTGCTTGGTTACCAAGGTTACCAAGGGTATAGGCGATAACAGTGGCACACGAGTCATGCATAAGTTTGCAGGAAATCAAGAACTTAAAAGCGGTTTACCATTTTCTGATGCCGATGTCTGGGTGTTCCTCTAATAAGGCTGCCCGCTTTTATATCTCATATATAGACTAGATTTTAAATTGCATGCTTACCTTGCCCATTGTAACTGTGTTAAGTTCAGACCGGACCAGACGCTTTGCAGTATCAGACCTCTTTATAGACCCTGTTGGGATCAAGGCTTTGCAAACAGGACACAAAGCTTTGTGGTGTCAGCACAATACGCTCTATAGACTGCCTAACACTATATGACTGGTGAGCAGAGGCAGCTGCTTTATCTCGCTCAAAGCTCTGTCTATGGAAAATACTGTACAACTGCACTTTCCAAACAGGGCCACAATAAGGACTGCAACCTCTGCCTTTGTTGGCATAAATGCCAGAAACCTATGTACATGCTTTTGTGAGACCAGACAGACGAGCAAAGAGAATAGGTAGGACTTGTTTATGTGGCTAAACGTCTGTATTTTTGCAGGCAAACATCCATAAAACATCAACCACGGGCCTTATTAACGGGTTAACAATAAGATGCACTGAGCAGCGTGGATGATCGGCAGCAAGAAGAGAAAGACAGCCTAACCGCGAGGGTGTTACTGCACGACTAAAACCTTTTCATGTCAGTCTGCAGGATCGATTCAGAAAACTGAACCTTGAATAAAACTGCAAAGGAAACTGTTGTTTGAAAAAAAAAGGTGTTTAATCTTAATGTGAAGAGCAGAGGCACAGGGTTTACAGACCGCTCCTCATCCTTTTGAAGGAGCCCACCATGGGGTTGTGGCATCCCCAGTCCCCACAGGCACGGTACTCCCCAGGCCGCAGGAAGTACTGGCGCCCCTTGTAGTTGGGGTGCTCGTAGAAGACCCAGAAGCCCTCCAAGATGTTGCATGAGAAAATGTCACGGAAACGGAAACGCTCATACACGTTGGGGCAGTCATCCATGAACTCCATCGCGTGTCCCGACATGTCAGGCCTGTTGAAGATCTTCATCCTAAAGGCTCCTCTGTGCTGTGTGTGAGAGAGACAAAATGGGACCGCGATCATTTTGTGGTTTTGGTTGGCAAGGAGTTGATTAATTTAAATCGCCTGCCCCTTTTTTTCTTTTTCTTTTTTTCAGACGAGTAGTTTTGCTTCTGTTTGTCAGTAGCCAAAGATAAGGATGAGCAAGAACTCAACATAACATAATTTGATTTTCTCTCTCTCTCTCTCTTGCTCTCTCGCTCTCTCTCAACTGCCAGAAACACTCAATGTGACTAACAGAATGAGAATGAAGACGACAAGTCTTTTGGGGGGTGTATCATATTCCTTTTTAAAGGATGACTGGGTCCCCTTGTGGACCTTGTAGCAGAGACTTTTATGCTTTGACCCGCCAACGGTATCTATAAATGGCATCAAAAGGACGGTGATTGACATCCATCTCTAAAGCAGCATTTGAAGTACAAGGCGGGGGTGGGGGTATTACCAGTCCTATCCGTCAGTTTGATTGACTTACGGGGGAGAACATCTGGCAGGAGCGGATGCAGTTGTTGAAGCCCATCCAGCAGTTGAAGTCGGGGTACTCGCCCTGGCCCAGAATATACTGGTAGCCCATAAAGTAAGGCTTCTCATAGGCCACCCAGTGACCGCCAGTGACGCGGATGGAGTTGCAGCACTTGAAGTGCCTGAAGGTGTCCATACAGTCACTGTTGCACTCCCAGTGGCGGCCCTGGAAGTTGCGGCCTTCGTAGAAGATAATCTTGCACAGAGGGGGGGGGGGGAGAGAGGGGAGGGTGTCACGAGAGTTAAGCACAAGTACTGTACAGAGATTGGCATTGACTGGTTGCTGTGCTTATGAATGGGCTGCAGGGGACGCTGCTCTCCCTGCAACAAGGCTGAGTCGCTGTCTCACAAGTCTCCCAATTATCTCTAACGTCTCTCTGCTCTGCAGCCGCATGTATCCTTCCCATCCTTGCCAGGTGGAATTAGGAAGAGGGAGCCGTTGTGTTGCGCTAGCTTTTGTTTGATGCAAAAATTCACTGTACACCGGGTTAATTTTAAGGGTGTTCGCTTTCACTTCGTTCCAGCTCATAAACGTCGTCTCTACCAAAGGCATTTGGAAAACAGACTAGAGTTGTTTAAATGACAGCTTTACAGCATCTCAGTTAGAGGGAATAACAAAAGATTTTCTCTGAAGAAACATACCATCTGAACAATCCTCCCTGTGACTGTCTATATAGGTTTGTTTTTGTTTTTTTTAATTCGCCCCAGAAAATAACTCTACTATCGGGTTAAGCCGTTCATTTCAAACGCTGGTCAGTCTATGTACATGCAGCGTAACTACATTACCCATGTGCGAGTCTCTAATGAGGAGCGCTGCAACTCAACACATCATCTGTTACCCTCATTCTCCTCCACTGCATTCGCATCGCCTGCTCTGCCATCCATACTTTAAAAAAAACCGTGCTGTTTATTTCTCCTCACTCCTATCCTCATCTTCAAAGCAGCCGCCGCAATGGGTGTGTGCTCATACCTTTCCCATGGTTGGAGGGCTGGGGATGTTTGCGCACCGTAGCCCCAGACGTGCTCGAAGGGCCTTTTATACTTTCCCACCCACAGCGAGGCCTCTGACACGTCAGAGACTACTACTCTTTACCTTTTCTGATGGCCACCCCTGTTCCCTTTGTTTGGCAGCTTATGGGCAACCTTACTCCAAACTGCCAGAGTTTACCTATAGAATTGCCTCCCCCACCCCCCACCCCCACCCAAATCAGTCTCATTCGCGTGGCCATTCTATGTTTGGATGACACAGACCCCCTTTCAGCCGCGACCTGGTGATGCAGACCTTTTGAAAAGTCAGACAAAAGGTCTTTAGTTTTGTGCCACCCCCCCTTCAACAACAAAGCTTTTAAAAGTTTACAGTCAGTCCGGGCATTTTGTTGATCGCTCTATAAACGAGCATGCGTTTAAGTGGAGCGTTTTTGTTTTGATGCCGCGCATTGGAGTCGAATTATGCAAAATATGTTGAATGCCATTGTGTCCCAGTTTGATTAGAATTCAGATTAATTGCCTTTTCTCTGAAAGCCACAGGTCGTAGTATTTATGCCGTTGTGTATAGTCCCGTTGGAGTAAAGTGATATTGATGCCATAGATTGAATCGTGCTTTTGTGTTGATGTAATCAGCAGTGATCTGCTGTCTCTTTCTGCTTCCATAGCCTGCAGTTGTACTATCATGCCAGACGGGACTGCTCTTTGTGCAGACGTACAGACGGCACCGCTCTGTGTTTGTGTGTGTTTCATATGAAAGGTGGGGGGGGCACATGTGTGTTTGAGTCTGTGGATGAAGTGATAGTTGTTTGGACTTGAGTCTTTGGCTGGTAAGTATAGCCCTGAGCTGGAGGGGAAAAGGCCAGAAAGAGTTGCCCCCATGTGTTCTGTTCCCAAAGCCCAGCTGATGCCAGAAAGGTCAGTCTCATCCTTTAGCCTTTCATCGGGATAAAGAGCCCGTGCCCCCGCACTCCACTTTGTGCGCTTTTTTTGCCGTTTCAACTCTCTAAAAAGACAGTTGTTTTCGGCTAACACAATAGCCATTATGTTCCTGGGCAAAAAAAAAAAGAAAAGCTGCTACTGTGGCATTATAATCTGTGACTGTTTCAGCGTTAAGGAACTGCCTTGATAAGCTTTTGCTCCTTTGATCAGTCACCGCCTTGAAACCCTCATAGGCTTCAATAGGTTTCATGTTTGATGCTGCACTCTTTTTCTATGACATAAGTAGATCATTGATACTCTTTCATCACACTGTGCAGTGTAATTGTGGCAGATTATCAGATGGGACATTATTTTGCACTGTGAATTTCTGGAGCACATATTTCTCTCCAAAAGGAAATATTTTATCAGAGAATATAAGAACCAAATATTTGGATGCTTTAGATATGTGTCAATCAGGGCTGAGCAAATAATCCAGCACCACTTTACAATAAGACTACCCTTATAAAGGATTTATAAATGGTTTATAATTAAGTTGTAAACACTTTATAAATCATGAATTAACAATTAGAAACAAGTTATAGATGGGGGCTCACTATTTGGCAAGATCAAATTACTGCAGCATTTTTTATCCATTCTGTTAAATCTCAGATCTTGCTAGTCACAGATCTTGCTAGTTGCTAACAGATCTTGGTAGTTGCTAGCTAAGTAACCACTGAGATCTGAGGCCTAACAGTACAGATAAATGTGGGCTCACTATTTGGCAAGCAACAAGTCACTGTTGCCCTTTTTATCTAATGTGTTATAAAAGCTTATTTATGATTTAGAAAGTGTTCACAACCTAATCAATAAACTAATTATAAACTATTCATAAACCTTTTATAAGGGTAGTCTTATTGTAAAGTGGTACCAATTATTCAGTGTTATTGTTTATCATCTTTCAATTATATTGTATCGGTATGACATTTAGACATTGTGATATCGTGATACACAGATTTGCTGTTTAAATTAATGATAACGAGAATCTGTTACCTAAAATAAAACAGTGTCTGAAATATTTGAAGGAGCTAGTTTTGGTTTGATATTATACTTTACTTGACCAAACAGTTTAATGTGATGAACTTCAGGTGGATTTTAAGGTATGATAGTTTTGCACATGTAAGCAGACACATTATATATCATTATTGTCTAACATTTCCTATGATTATTGTGCTAATAATATTTCCCATATGGCCCAGCACTAGTACCAATACAGCCACTGTTCCTAGCTTAGTCGTCGCTCATTATGATCCATTTACTGATTCATAATGCATAAAGGGCAGCAGGTTGACCTGGTGAGTCGTGACCATCCATCAATGGAGAGGCCTGAAATCAAGGCCGTGCGACTGTAAGCATCTTCCTTGCTGATGTATTTTGAGCAAAATATGACCATCTTCAGGGATGGCATTGCATATCTGACCTGTGTGCTGAATTCCCTGCAGAGGGGGCGAGCGATACGACGATCTCCGATGGAAACACCAGCACATATCGAAGGGCAGAAACTGTCGCCGTTGTCATTTTTAACATCGAGGAGCATTTTCTAGTCTTTACTCATTAGTCGAAACCTCGGCTCTCAGCATGCCTCTGCGGTTTGTGAAGGGGGGGAACCTTGTTTCACGGGCTCTCAAATGATCATCTTTAGCAGTGCTACAAGACATCTCCTCCCCACCCTGAAGGGAACGCAACATCACAGAGGCCCCTTGCCTGCTTTCTCGGTTCCCCCCGGAGGAGAAGAAAGAAGCCCGCTGAGGAGCATTCCACTCTTCATCTCAGAATGATGGAAGAAAAGGAAAGGGGAAGGGAACAGAGCGTGGGGCTGGATTTGCAGCTCCATTGTGTCCGAGGATCACATTGTGCAAGCCGCGTAATCGCCAGGGAGATGACGACAGTATTGGCCTGCAGAATGACAGTCGGTTAAGGGACCCCTGCGATTGATGCGCACCCCGCAGAGAGCGAAGAAACTTTGACTGACAGCAACCCAGCACTAGTTAACTCGCGACCTGTTTCATCTGTTGGGGCTGCCAATGTGAAAACCCCTTCCTAAAGTTGATATGTAATTAGAAAATAGACCCGTGAACGTGTAGTTCACTAACTTGAAATGAAAAAAATTTTTTTTTTTAAATTCAGCCTACAAGAAATGTCTTCTGCTTCCAGACAAATCGGGCTTAATGTCCTCTTAATTCAAACCATAGTGTCTTTGACCTTGTTATATACAATAAATTTCACCCCTAAAATATTGTAGGCAGAGATAGGAGAGCAGCCTCGCTCGCAGTGTCTCCAATGTGGTCCCTTCTCTAAACAATCATTCATATTAAAAAAAATAAAAAATAAACAACTCTATGGCACCGAGGTGTAAACAAGGGGTCTATGCGAGTTCTGCTCTTAAGAAGTGGCTAATCTGGCGTTGAAAATGTGGTATGACCGGACGGCAGTCGCCAGAAGCCTCCCACGCCGGGAGTAGAACGAGGACCTCTGAGAGATCATCCTCTCCCATTCTTTCTGTCAGAAAATCTCCAGGCATCCTCTCTCTTTTGTCGCTGCCAGAGCACCGGCTCTATCGGGATTGCCAGACGCAGGAGCCACTATGAGCTCGTGCCAGGGCCAGGATTTACCGCGATGCTTCTGATGTGCTCCATCTTTTTGCTGTGGGATAATTAAAAGAGGAAATGGTGTTGGAGGAACAGAGTGGCAGAGGAGGAGGAGGAGGATGGTGGTTTTAGGCCCAGCAAATGGATGCAGCTGTCAATTAAGTTGTTGTTGTTGATATGTTGTTTGTTTACCCTTCCCCGAGACTATGCACTGAACCGTTCTCCGTCAGGCTTTAGTTTGGAAGTTTCCGCCGAATCTTGACTCACAACTTGTATTTGAAAAACGTTTAGGCCAGCTCAAAACCGCTTTCAGCGGTGGAAACCTCGAGTCACCATTGCTCCTGAATATTCTGAATCTGACATTTTGATTCAAGGATTCTGATCAGCTGCGGGTGATCATTAAGCCCAAGCAGTGGAAAAAGAAGAAGAAGAAGAAGAAGAAATCGCATGTGGTATTGTCTATTACTGACAGTTCTGTGGTTAATTGTGAATATGAACATCTGTGCTGGAGAAACAAACGACTGTGCTTCAAATCTGTGATGCTGTGAGGTGCTCTGTGAAGCTGCGCAATGAATGAATGAATGAATGAATGAATGAAAGACTGACTTTGTGAAATACAGGAATACCGATGTTCCAGTGAGACGTTCTTTCTAAGCAGCTTCACATAAGAAACAACGCCAGTATCTTAAAGAAGAAGAGAAAAAAATCAACCCTTTGACTACCAAAATGCAGAGTCGGCCTCTCTTTCATTGTCATCGCAACTCTTCTGCATCTGTTAATCATATCACGGATGCAAGTCTCGGCTGCACTCTTTCCTCAGGTTGGGAGAGTTGCACGTTTACAAATATAGATCGAGCTAGCCAAGGTCAGAGGAAGAACCTACGCTAACTTGAGGATCGCTTCATCTCTTTAAGGTGCAGCGATACACCGGGACTGCAGTTGTTATGGGCTGTCTTCCAGGTAGTGTGGATTTCCAGAGTTATTGAATGATCTGCCTTTTTGAACATTTTGAGATGCCTCACCACGCAGCATGACCTAAACTCTGCGAAAAAAAAACAGGCCAACTCCTTCCTCTCCGAGCAGACATACCTGGGGGAGACAGCAGTTTTTTAGTCGCACTCACTCCTCATCTCCACACTCTTGTTTTGACACAGTGTGTCTTCCCATGCCCCAAAGCTTTAAAAGGTTTAAAGAGCAACTTTTCACCCTGTGATCCAGGTGCCTTTCAAACAAGTCACGTTGTTTATTGACACATGACAAAGTTCAACCCCCCTCTCATCTCTCCGCTTACAAGGGTATGGCTCACCTCCGAGCCTAGTCGTGGCTCCTCCGGAGCGCCGCGAACAAACGGCGCCTCAGCACGGAGGGACCCCGCTCTCTAAATTTGTAATCAGATGTGATGCTGTTATCCCCTTCCTCAAATTTGTCATCAAAGCAAATGTGTTCTGACAACACTTAGTGACAAGTGCGCCAGAGGAGAGGCGGCAAATCAGCTTTCTCGCACCACATATCAATTATTGATCATGGCGTCCCTCCCTCCCGCCAACGCCAACCCCCGCCTCGGCCCCCCCTAGTAAGCAGACGCCTTGTAATAATGAAATGCGCCACTTTAAAAAAATAAATAATACACTGAGGTCGGCTCCATTGTTGTGGAGTCTTATGAGCTTGATTGACTGACTGCACATTTTCCTCGCTGGCAGTCAGGCAGATCAAAGCTGGGCCCTTCTTATTGCCCAAGGCCACTCGCAATTTATTTAGAGGGGCTGCGCCGCCGTCCCAGCAGGTAACAATGTTGGGTAGAGACACTCAGGATAATCACACCTTTGAGGTGCCTCTCAAATCCCCACCTCTAGTGGCTCTCTCGCACGTGCACACAAACGCGCGCATGTGATTTTCAAGAAATCCGCTCTTATTACGCTAAATTGAAAGCTATGCACGAGGGCATATTAAAGTCCTCACGTGGATTACCCGACCGCTCCGCGGCCGCGGCCTTCCCGTCCTTAGGCCGTTAGGTTAGGGTCCGATGCCGTCTGCGTTTCCAAGAAACGTGTGCAAGTTTCGCAGCCGTTTACTTAATTGATCCTTTTTTTCCATTTTTGAGGAGGAATCGCTTAATTTTTCTTGGATACTACCGGAGTTAAATACTTGTAGTGCTGCGGTATTAAACCCTTGCAAGCGGTTCCTGAAAAGACCGAACGTTTCCGTCTCACAGGAGGAAAAAAAAAAAAATTCTTAGATATGACTTAAAGTGCAAATGTTTTCTATCAGCAGAGATTATTTACACTGAACAAGCTGAATGGTGGGATTGCTTTAATTTGAGGGGATAAATGCATGAAAGGCTATGCAATAATAAAGTGTGAAGGTACCTAGCTTTGGGAATGAGACAAGTCACATTTTACGCGGGAGGTAACCGCTACCTTTGTAGTACATTGCACCTTGATAATGTTATTTTGGATTCAGAGTCTTTCAAAGCCCTTCCCTGAACATCACATTAATAATACACGACAGGAAGCACATTAACGGCATGCATTTTTTGGTCCAGGCATGCTCGCATGCTTCTGAGCACACATTTAAAAACAATACAGGTCTCAGATCTCTTCCCCATAAGAGCTACTTAAGACAAAGTGTTGCATCTGTTTGGCTTTTCGTTTATCCTACCATATACGCAGATAGACTGCTGCAGACATGTTGACTCTCTCGACACCCTATCACTTTCACGCTGCGTGATTTGCGGGGTTTCATGTGATGGTCAGTTGTGGATACATCACTGTTGAGCAACAGACTGCATTTTTCCTTGTTATCCAAATTTAACAAAGGCGTAATTTAAACCTTTTCAATCCAAAAGTTTCTCGATGAATGGCGCGACTGTCATCTCATTAGAACAAAATTTTCACAATAATTTTACAAAGTTTTCTTCTTCTTCTTTTTTTCTTTACCGAGTGGGGGGCAGGAATCTAAAATAAAAGCCATGTCTTGGCGCTAATTGGTTTGATTGATCTGACTATAAAGCGATTTTGATAGGGCTCAACAGATACGACACGCTAGTGACACTATTTGAAATCTGAATCTGCTTAAACAACTATCTTGAGAACACAAAATCTTGTTTAAAAGACGCCATTATGTATTGTTGATGCCACGAAGCAGAATTATGCCTGCACGTCAAGAAAATGAGAGGAAAACGGTGTCATATATGTGGGCTCATTTCTTCAATAATGGCCTTGTTTTTGCAAAGTAATACATTTGTGTTGTAAAACTGGAAGACTGCTGAAGTTTTATACTTTTATAAAGGTATAGAAACGTGCAAATATAGTAATTGTTTACTGCATTGAGGTTTAAAACAATGGGAAATTGGTTCTTATAGGTTTTCACGCAGATAGCACATGTTGCAAATAATTGAAAAGATGCAAAAGATTTTTCAATTGAATGTCTTTTGATGTTAATTGTTTGAGCCTCATTTGGTTTGAGGGTGTATTCAATGCACGCTCTGCAATAAGCAGCTTTTTCTGCCCTTTGCCATTATCAGTAGTGGATGTCGCTTCATGATGTTTAATGGAATAGCCATACTGTTTACCTTGCTAAAGTAAAGAAGAAAAAAAGTTAACTAATATTATAATGCTGAATTATATTAAAATATGACATATCAAATATTTAACTTATTTCATTTGGATTGATTGGAGTTTTGTCTCCGTAACAGACCAGTTAGAGGGCTCCAGCTATGCAGTTTTGACAGAATGAGCAGCTCCTACCACTAGAGAGCACTAGAAACCAAAACATGGACTCATTGTTGAGCTTGTTACACCTGAGCCATATCTCTCCTGCAGATTTTGTGTGCATGTGCATATGTGTACATATCAGTTTGTGTGCCTGTAAGTATACACATGCAAGTAAGACGGTGCAGACATGCATATAGGCATGAGACAGACATGGGCTCATATTTGCCTGGGCAAGATGCAGACGGGAGATGCAGAGCCGTGTGTGCCAGTTCCACGCTTCCTCTCTGTACCTAAGCCTATCGGCGCTCAGACACTATGTTTTGTCAGGGGAGAGGTGGTAAACCAATCACTAACAAACTGGGATGACCCGTCTCCCTGGCTGCACACAACACAGTGTCTCTTCCAAATACACATGCTGCTTGAGCACTTGGTTGTATAACTGACAGCCATTGGCTCTGGCGTTGCAAGTCTCTATAATAGCAGTTTCAAACAAGTCTAAAGTGAACTAAAATGACATATGGGCACACGCACTAGATACAAACACACACACACACACACACACACACACACACACACACACACACACACACACACACACACACACACACACACACATGCTTTGTTCGACACAGGGCGGAACAAAGTCCCAGACAGAAAACGGATAGTTAGCTTTGTACCAGTTTCAACCTGGTGTGTGTTTTTGAACTGCAGATGCGGATGCTGATAGAAAGATCAGACTGCAACCTGCAGGACTGCAGAGATGGTGTTTCTCCCATAGGGTCTGGCACAGTTTGGGTCTTTGTGTTGTTGACCATTTACACTATTCATTTAGCCACTTTAAAAGGATGTGGTAGCGATGATGGCCTGTTCCTGTAGCGCGGGGGTGTGTGTGTGGGGGGGGGTGCCGGGTGGTGCGGCTGAACCTTTGAAAGTATGTCCTCAAGCACCTATGTGCACATTGCATGCCATACACCTTTCATGCCCATTCAATCAAAGCTTTCTCCGATATTCCAGACAACATTCCGAAATGATTTCTCCGGCCTCTTTCGGAATACCAGAGGAAGAATCAAAATTGAGCCGTCCGTTTTTCACGTTCAGTTGTTGAAAAATTTACACGTTTTCATTTTATAAATTCCACAGGAAAAAAGAAAAAAAGCCTTTCTCGGCAGCGAGCAGTGGTTTCCATTTCCACCGGGAATTAATTGTGCGAGTGTGGAAGCGGAGGTGTGCAAGATGGAATGAGGAGTGGTAGTAACACGCGTGTGTGCTGTTGTTTTGCATCGACGGGCGAGGGTAGTGACACTCATAAGAGGCATGACTTGATGCGGCTGAGGCCTCGGAGGAGCGGGAGACAGACACTCTCTCGGTCCCCGGACTGCAGCAGCGACGGGCCCTCTGCAGAGCCCCTGGAAGGCCCGCACCTCCGTTCACTGGAGTTTGAAGCAAATTAAAAAACAATGACACACCAAGGGAGAATCTAATGCCAATTCCCATCATCAAGACCCACATTCCTCTTTTCTCTCGCTTTTAACTTTTGTTTTCTTTCTCTTCTCTCTCTCTCTCGCCCCTCTCTCTCCCGCCGCACTGTTGTTTTCTAGTTTGTTTTCCACCCGTACTCCTCTGGCTGTCGCCGAACGCTACAGCCACTTTCAAAGGCTCGGCTGTCACGCGCTGCCTTTGAGTCCCGTTTGAATTTTTAACGTACATGTTGTCAGGGTGCCGTCAGGAGTGATTGACAGGTCCGTCCCAGAGCAGCACCGGGCTTGGCAGGCTGGCTGTCTTTTGTCAGAGGCAGCCGAGGAGAAGCAACAAAGGAACGGAGCAGAGGAGGGGAAAAAACATACATAAATAAAACAAAACTGCTCTTACCCATTTCTCAATAAAGACCAAATTAGATTAAACTTAAGGCAACGCTCCGCAGGCAGGCAGGCGGTTGTGGGCTGTGGAAATAGACTTGATATTTCCTCCCGCTTTGTTCCCCACCATTGATGGTGCACCGCATAGACGCCAATCGACAGGACACAAAGGCAGCACAGCAAGAGGCGCATAAAGAGCAGGTTGTAGATATTGATGATCATTATCCGTTTTATTCAATGCAGAGACATTACAAAGTTGGACATTTGTCCTGAACTCATTTTTGCGTTGGACATAGCGATGCGGGGCTGGGATTTCTTTTGCGCTGCCCAGCCTTCGTGTTGCAAATAAAGGCACTTTGAATCTGGCCTCCCACACGGGTTCCCATGGTTTTTAGTGAACACAAATGTCACTATTGCAAAGTGTGACTCGGGTGTTCACAAAATTAAAACAATTCAAGAATAGCACATTGGGAACGCAGTTTCGGGGTCAATTACACCTGTTTGATTTCAGTATGTCGTGTCGACTGTCGATGCTGGGGTTGCACAATGGCAGAATGAAGTCCGAGACTGTCCTCCAAGACCCAGGTCCAAGCCCTCATGACAGAAACTATTTTTCTTGGCGTCCGGGTAGCATAGCAGTCTATTCCATTGCCTACCAACACAAGGATCACCGGTTCGAATCCCCGTGTTACCTCCGGCTTGGTCGGGTGTCCCTACAGACATAATTGGACGTGTCCGCGGGTGGGATGTGGGTATGTGGGTTGCTGCACTAGCACCTCCTCTGGTCAGTTGGGGTGTCTGTTCGGGGGGGAGGGGCAACAGCGGGATCCTCCCACATGCTATGTCCCCCCTGGTGAAACTCCTCACTGTCAGATCAGGTGAAAAGAAGCGGCTGGGGACTCCACATGTTTCGGAGGAGGCATGTGGTAGTCTGCAGCCCTCCCCGGATCAGCAGAGGGGGTGGAGCAGCGACCGGGATGGCTCAGAGAGCGGGGTGATTGGTCAGGTACAATTGGGGGGAAACCCCCCCCCCCCAAAAAAGAAAGTATTCTTCTTGAAGTGTCCTTGTGTGAGACACTGTATCCGAACCGTATCTATAGGGGCATGTCTCTAGTCTGTATCGGACCATGCACACTGTGCTCCTGATGGAGGGGAGTGTGCATGTGGAAGAACCAGTCCCCCTTCATAGAGAACTGAAAGAGCATTAATATATTGAATATGACACTGGTGCATCGGTTTGCTTGCTGTGGAGTAGTGCAGTGATGATTCAGCAGTGCATATGAACGTACCGGAGGATTAAGATGGGGATGCTCTCGAGTTTCGCAACAGTCAAAAACAAGGACATCGTCATCGCATCCCCTGATCATCACAAAGTGCTGCTCTGTGTGCAGGGAGTAGGCTGAGCGACATCAGCCGCAGCAGCCGGAGCGCTAGAAAAATAACAGATTATTCGATGTTGAGCAAGTTGTCCATGTCAGCCTTGGCTGATGATTGAGACGCGGCGTCCCTGAGGAGCACAATGAGATGGAAACAAAATGCTGAGCAGAAGCCTGGGTGCCACACGTGGCACGAGAAGAGCTCCAGTCAAGTTTTAGACCCAAAGATGATGAATTTACAGCCTCCGAAACTGATGCGCTCAAACGTATTTTTTTCACCGTTGAGTTGCCTAAAGCAAAGTGGTTTGAGTGCCTTTATCATTTTGAACTTTTTTTTTGGGGGGGGGGTCAATTTCCAACTTTCTCTACTCTAAAGTGGGAGAAATGGCTTCGCCAGTTTCTCAGCCCACTTTGGCGGTACTTACAGAGTCCATCATTTCAACAGCAAACAATCCTGAGTCAACAGAGGTCCATGTGGATCAGAGGGGGAAGTGTGATCCGTGGAAAGAGCGAGCTGCCTGGTTGTGCGGAGCGCCGCACATGATGGCATGACTGACTTCCACTCGTTTCGTGAAAGGTTAGGTTTTCCCTTCTGCCGGCATCTTTTTTTTTTTTTAAAGAAAACACATCTGCCGTTTGATAACCCCTTGACATTTGACAGTCTTTTCAGACCAATCACACAACTCAGGCTTTTTTTTATGTTAGCCACCTTGAGGAGTAGCAAGAAGAAGAAAAAAACCCATATTGTCACTTTCCTCAAGCTTATCAAAGGCAGTCTCTCACCACAGCTATCAACAGCACATAGCAGAGATGCACTTCAACCCCCCAACCCCCCTTTTTAAATCTCTGTTTATTTCTCTCTTCCTTTTGGCCTTGCCCCAGTCTGTTGGGACCTCATCGTGATGGATCAGAGATGAACTGGAGTCGGGACTTTTCAGTGTCAAAAGGGTGACGGTTCATTTTTTTTTCTTTCCTTCCACCAAACGAAACCTCTTTAAGTTCATATTGTTCGAATAATATCGGGCTTCTCCGTTGCGCCAAGCTAGCCTCTTCCAGTTCTCAGGATCAATTCAGCGGCGCTGCGGCGAGGCGTGCTGTTGTGCTCTCTGTGGGGCGTTGTTGCTATAGCTTTCTTTATAGTTTCAGAATGTGTTCTACTGTAAATTACCAACTGTATGTTATCTTGGAGGAAAAGCGAAGAGCTAGAGGGAAGCAACAAAGACTCCAGTCTCTCCAGTTACATAATTCATGTCAGCCATATTCAAATAAAATTTAACACATTGTCATTCATCTAGAAGCAAGCATTGTGCGTGTGTGTGTGTGTGTGTGTGTGTGCGTGTGCATGTGCAAAACCATGGATAACTCTGAAGTAATAAATTAATAAAACCGTACCATGGGAGCATGTGAATGAGCATGTTTAGTCATTCTGTTTGACAACAAAAGGAAAAGGCCTATTCCAGGGGGTGGAAATCAAATTTCACACTTTTCATAGATATTGTTCCCTCCTCCAAGTGTTGGAAATATGTGTGGAGTCTTTCACTGGCAGAGGACTGGCTCAAACAATGCTCTTCATCAATGCAACTTTTTGTTTGGCCATATCGAAAGAAGAGAAAGTTCTCATGTGCTGAAAAAAAGAGAAAAAAACCCCGAAAATGCAGATGCAGAGTGGGGTTTTAGCATCCTTTGTTAAGGACGGAGTTGTTTGTCGACACAAACTCTGGTTCATGACTTCCTGTAAAATCCAATAGAGAAACCTTTATAAAAGGAAATTGCATCGCGACAACATAAACAAGCAGATGGTCGGCAATGCAATTTCCTTTTATAAAGGTTTCTCTATTATTATTTTTTCATTCTGTCTCCATTCTTTTCATCTCCAGGATGCAGAAGACATTTTGGACAGAGGGGCTACCCAGCGATAGGTAAGTAGTACCGCAATCCTGTTGCATCTCCAATGCAAACACTCACGCTTCACAGAATTGAACGAGCATATATGTTTTTTTCTTCCTCTGTTGAATATCAAATATTGAGATGTAAGTGTTGAATGGGTATGTAGATGCTCACGTGCACACTCATCCCCCTCTCCCGAAAAGCACAAAAGCCTGACATGCTCGTGCAGATACCGCGTCTTGACAGCAAGTCTATGAAAACAGTTCTCCAAATGCACGGGCTCGAGCACAAGAAGTGAGAAAAACAGAATAGAAAAATAAAAAATAAAAAGACACAGAGACCTCCGGCTTGTTGGAGCTCTGTAGTATGGCAGCCGGGGTGTTTTGGGTTGCGGGTATTACATATGAAAAACTCGAGAACGAGAGAGAGAGAGAGAGAGAGAGAGAGAGAGAGAGAGAGAGAGAGAGAGAGAGAAAAGAGGCGAATGAGTGATAGACTGTTGGAGCAATTTGGAAGTGAGAACAATGAGGTGCAGATCAACAAGCTTTCACATCTCAGGCTGCAAAGCTCAAATGCTGTGTGCATGTGTGATATTAGCTCCCCTCTCGTTGGTACGGTAGGAAGTGTCTCTCTGCATGTGCATGGCGGAGACAGCCTGCCGTCCTATATGTGCCTACCTACTCTTGCTCCATCCCGCTCCGCATGGGAGAAAGCAAATGATGGAGGGATCGCTGTTGTCTAAATGGAAGGATGCCTGCACCACTTCTCTTTTTCGCTTTCTTTCCCTTTTGTATAGGGGCCGCTCTGACCCCTGTCATGCACCAGGTGTGCGTTGCCTTGATCCGTTTCTCCTTCAACCCTCCCCTCCATATTTACACCCCTGCCGCCTGCAATGAATGATTCACTCGGAGAGCCTCCCTTGCTCCATCAGAAAGCTTTGCAACTGTACACTGCAGCCCAGCCTCCATTTCTCTGATCTCACTGTGTTGTGTAACGCTTGAAAAACCCTTGCGTTCTCGTACTTGTTCCTTTTTTTTTTTTTTACCACGCTCCCTCTCTTGCTCTTTCTCTGAGTTACATTCAGTATTGACTGTTTATGCTTTTTAATGTTGTGGAGAAGGCCCGGGGCTTGCGGATGGGGGGAAAGCGCTCTTCTTGACACACTTACGCCCCCGTAGTGAACTCTAGCTCCCAGCGCTCTTGCAAGTACACAGATCTTCTTCTTTTTCCTCTCTCTCTCTCTCGCTCCCGTCTTTCTCTCTCGCTCCCTCTTTCTTTCTCCAACTGGGAGCTCCTCTGAACATCAGCACCCCATGTTCCTCCACTCCAAAGATCACCTTATGGAAGATTAAGATGCTCAGGCAAAATATTTACACAATAACCCCCCCCCCTTGTATCAAAGCGGAGGCATTCGGGTTGTGTGGAGCTATCTTGGGGGGGGGGGGGTTAGAGGGCGCCAGATAGAGCAAGTCACCTCTGAGTAGAGAAAGACTCGGTCAAACCTGTCGGTGGAACAAAAGTGATCTCTCCATCTTTGGGTCCTCCCTGTGTCTTCCATTTGTCGGTCCGCCTTCAGATCCCCTTTCTGACTCGTTCCCTCTTTCACGCACTTCCTTTGCAGATCGATGGGATGAAAACACCTCTGGCCCAACTCTGAAGGGAAACGACCATCACTTACGGCTCTTTGCCTAAATACTTAATCTATATACCTTAGCTAAATATTCATTTGCTTGCTTGCGAGTTTTACTCACTCGTTTCTTCCCCTCAGCCTGCCAGAACGTATTCTGCTGCACTGTTAAAGCAACATCAGCCTGTGTGGGTATTCTCCGAAGAACTGTACATGTAAAATTATAACACATCCATAATTTAACAATGATGAAGCCAGACCAGGGAGCCATATGTTGGCTTTTGTAGGCAGCATGGGTCAGCCAAGTCTCTTGACTGGGTCTCCAGACTCCGTCTGCACAGCTACAGAGAAAACTTGATCTTAATTCAACACAAACTGTTGCTGTATGCCTGGAGATAATAACACACCGCGACAACTAGTAACTCACCGAAAGGCCGGCGTCTGCTCTTTGTGTTGACGCGGGTCCCTGTGATAGCCATCTATACCGTCTACAGGCAGCCAGCCCGTAATGTATCAGTGGATTTGTCCCTGCCGGCCGCTTTGATATCCAGAGATTGACTCCTAACTGGCATTTTGAAGAGGGGGAAAAAAAAAACTTTATCAAGTCCTGTTCATGCACTTAAAGAGCATTTCATGGTTAAAAATCGTGTTCAGTCGCCTCTTGTTCCAAGAGGCGGCCATTAATGGAATCAGTTTGAAGGCTGTTTGGAGTGTGTTTAATGAACGCGGGTACACAGTCAGATCCATCAACGCTGGCTCTTTGGCGGTGACAAGGAGCTCCTGTAATGCCGATGTTTAGAGATTAACGCTACAAATTGAACAAGCACAGCTGTCCGATTGCGCTCACAGGGGAATATACGTTACAGTTCACGAAAAAATGAAACGAAACTCCATCCAAACATGTGACCAGATAGATGGCTCTGATAAAGAAAATGCTAAATGGGATCCTAAAGTGGGAGGGAAAAAAAAGAAGCCAGGGTCTGTTTCAGTTCCTTAATCATTGAGCACAGTGACAGACCAAAGAGGATGCTTTTCACCGTCAGACAAAGAGAGAAGAGATGCTAGATCTGTAGTGGCTAGTGGAAAAGGGGGGCAACTGTCCCACCCACCCCCACCCACCCCAGGCCCCTCCCTCTCCAACTAAAGGAAGACATCATTATGAGTAAATGACATGAGGCGGTTCATTCTGTTCCTCCCCTGGCCCCCCAAGGACTCTTTTGCCCCACTGTGTCCCCCCTTCCCATCCTGCTTTGCTGCTGGCCACAAGCTCTCAGAAGCTGGTGCTTGGGCTGCAACTCAAAGGAATGGTCGCTCGTGTGTTATTGATTGGACACTCGATAAAAGGTCACGGGGGCCCCTCTCTGCTGTGGGGTCCAGTTGCTGCGAGTAAACCCTTCTCGCTTTGCTCACAAACCAACACACACACACACACACACACACACACACACACACACACACACACACACACACACACACACACACACACACACACACACACACACACACACACACACACACACACACAGGGCGTTGTCCCCTGAATCAGCCACCTGGGGAATAAGCAGGGCTTGCAAACAAGCTAACCATCTCTCTCTCTCTCTCTCTCATACACACCACATACACAATGAAAGAGAGGGAGAGCTCAGACTGGCTGACAAATGTCAGAGTAGCTTGTATGGGATTTTTAAGAAAATTATTTATTAATTGAACTGGTTAATTAGGTCCCTGAGGCCTGCCCGCTAATTGAGAGCCACAGAGTTGGCAGCGCAAGAAAGCCAAAACAAAAGGGATGGCTTAAACAAATAGACAAGTGCTTGAGAGCTGCTAACTCTCTCTCTCGCTTTCACACGTGCGCGCGCACACACACACACACATATGCACACTCACACGGTCACCCATAAATTAACGCAGAAATAAATACACAACTGTTTACATTTTTTTCTTCTTCATGGGCTTCCCCTTTTCCTCGCATAATTTTGTGACCTGCCAAATGTTCTCCTTTTCTTGATGTTCCAGCAATGGAGAGAGATGCGCTGCTACTGAAATCTGCCACATTGCACAAAGCATCTGTCTCCGCACAGCGCCCTGCATTCATTAAGTTTGTACCAATTAGCAGCCATAGCTTATAGCACACGCATCCATTTGTGCCTCCCACTTTGAAAAATCTTCCTAAAGTGAGCGTGTCCCTCAATGTGCCCTTGTGTCACCCAACTTTATCTTCACAAAGTCGCTCTCCCTCGCATAATTAGAGAAGAAATCCATTTCTTCTCCTGTCTTCTCTCAGGCTCCGTCTTTCTCCCTTTTTATATCTTGCTCGAGTGCACCTTGAGAGCGGGCGTGCTTTTGTCAAGAAATCACACCAAGGTTGTCTGAAAGACTTATGAGGTGGAGTCACAGGCGGAGGTTGGTTCAGGGACCAGAACACAGACACAGACGCATGCTGACACTTCGACAAGTACACCTGTTTCAACAATTACCCGGCTCTCTGATAAGAGCTGAACTCCTCGGATGCGTTCTTCGCCGACTTAACTGAAAGTTTTCATCGGTGACAAAGTCCCATGTATTTAAAACTTCCAAGTCCCAGTTCCCTAGCTTTTGAAGGCCGGGATTGTTGTAGGGAAAAATAAGATTAGTAGCTGATGTGGAGAATCATAAAGCAAACCACACAGTCTTTTGTGTTTTCTGGTTCAAAATGAGACACACTATTAGATCATAAAGATTGTCAAATGAAACGGACTTAAAGACATATGGCGCATAATTGAGAATTCCTCTATCCTATACAGTCTCTTAATCACACAGTACAGTTTGACTAAATGGTAAATTGCCATGTTAACTGTGTATTCCAGGGCTTGACGGGATCACAGTTCTCAACATCGTCTCTACAGCCTGTATGTTGTAGGGCTGATACTCCATCAGCAGCCATAACAAGGTGGGCCGATGGTTAGCACTGTTGCCTTCACAGCAAGAAGGTCCTGGGTCCGAACCCCAGGCCGTCCCGAGTCCTTTCTGTGTGGAGTTTGCGAGTTCTCCCCGTATCTGCGTGGGTTTCCTCCGGGTGCTCCGGTTACCTCCCACCATCCGGTTTCCTCCCACACATGCATGTTAGGGTTAATACTCCTGTCTGTGTCCCTGAGCAAGGCAATGGAAAGGAGAACTGGAGTTGGTCCCCAGGCGCTGCAGCTGCCCACTGCTGCTATACAATAGGATGGGTTAAATGCAGAGAACACATTTATTGTAAGAATACAATGACAAAATAAAGTGGCTTTCTTTCTTCTTATACCGGGCTTCTGTTTGTCTCTGAAACTGTCCGATGGCGACGTCACTGGCAAACAATCCGTGAACGTGTAAATCCACTTCCTGGTTTGCCGCTAGGCTGCGTCACATGCGAAAAAACAATGCAAGTAATGGTGCACACAGCTGTGTAACGTAGCATTGCTAGCGTTGTATGCGCCGTCGATATTCACATTTCCCATGCAATGCAGCCTATCGGCAAAACAGGAAGTGGATTTTCGTATTCACGGATTGCCTAATAGTGACGTCACCGGCGGCCATTTTTCTGTACAATTTTGGTTGCATTTCAGAGACACACAGAAGACGGCTCAGTATTGTGGCTCCTAATGGAGTACCATCCATAGAACATATATGGAGTGCCAACGCTGAAAATTGTGATCGTTCCCCTTTAATACTGTCTGGCATTGAGAGAGTACACGTTTATTTTCTATAAAGAAAAACCTAGTGGATAGTTCATTGCTTTGGTGTTTTTGGCCTTTTTATCTAGACAGTGGGGAACAGAGTGAGAGGGAGAGAGCGAGAGAGGGTGAGAGAGCCCTAGCAGGATTTGACCCCTGGTTAGCTCCAGGATATGTGTAGCTCAAGTGGTGGAAGTCTTAGCCACTCTCCAATCTTTGGCTACCAGTATTTGTTGTTCTGCAGCAAATAGTCAAAACTAATCTGGATCTTCTGAGGTTGATGTAAGCGTCAAAGTTTTATGCCCTTGACAAACCTTAAATATGTTGGTGTTACAGTAGCGTCACTGTTCGCACGTTATTCTGTTTCCAACTAACATTGTGGCTATCTAACCTCAAAGTAGGTCACTACAGTCATTACTTTTTTCTTTTCTTTTTATTTATTTCCTTTTTTGGACCCCCCCCCCTTTTTTTCTCCCCAGTTGTATCCTAGCCAATTACCCCACTCTCCCGAGCCGTCCCGGTCGCTGCTCCACCCCCTCTGCCAATCCAGGCAGGGCTGCAAACTACCGCATGCTTCCTCCGATACATCATGTGGAGTCACCAGCCGCTTCTTCTCACCTGACCGTGAGGAGTTTCACCAGGGGGACGTAGCGCGTGGGAGGATCACGCTATTCCCCCCTCTCCCCCGAACAGGCACCCCGACCGACAGGAGGAGGCGCTACTGCAGCAACCAGGACACAGAGCCACATCCTTCCCTCCTGCAGACACAGCCAATCGTGTCTGTAGGGACGCCCAAACACGGGGATTCAAACCAGAGATCCCCGTGTTGGTAGGCAACGGAATAGACCACTATGCTACCCGGACACCCTTTTTTTTTTCTTTTTTTTTTTGACCTAAGGGCAGCTATGTTGGGGGCCAGTTTGTTCTCGATGTGTAACTTGGCACATATCAAACCACAGCCTGCACATTATAATTCTAATCTTTGCACCATGGTGTCTCTCACCAAGGTCAGTGTCTAATATCAGGGGTAATTTTGTCCGAGTTTGTTACAATCCTCCTTAACATTCATAAGTGTGTGTGACCTCAGCAGCCGGAGCACAATCGTATTGTGATTTACCCGCTTAACTGTGCAGTGTTGTGAAAATTGCCCCTGCCCTGTTCCCTGCCCCGAGCGTCTCCACAGCTGCCCTCCTTCCTGCAAACTCTGCTGCTGAGCTCCGTCCCCCCCCCCCCGCCTCCCCTCTCTGTGGGCATGGCTTATATCTGTTGTGGAAGGCAGAGAGGGCTGATGGGGCACAGGGGTCAGATGCTACTGAGTGAACCTTCAAAAATGAATATGAATGATGAATAAATAACTTGATTATTGAACAGCGGGACCAAAGGATTGAGAGAAAACCAGAGATTGAACTCGAATGTTTTGTTGTGGAGGAAACGAAAACGAAATTTCAGAATCGACCACACTTCTCTCACTGCCTAGAAGTTCAATTTCAGAGCAAAGGATGCAGTAGAACGGCAGAATGTTACGTTCTGAACGGGGTTGCGTACTGACATGAGACTTAATTGTCACAGCGTAATTCCAATTTGAGCTTCGAGCTTGACAGCATTTTATCCGCCTGCTATAGAAAAAATACGACAACTTCAAAGAATGTCATCTCAGCGGTGGACCGTCAGGTTTCATGATCGTCCACCAGTGTTTTGCAATATTATATTATGCAGGACCATATTTTGCACCATCGCTGGTGTCATTCTATTATGATGACCGCCTCCCTGTGTGAGCAGCATAGTAGTCAGTGTAGAGCGTATGCTAATATCAAAATAACATGCTGCTATCCGGTCATGTCCTTCTGTGGTATATCCATTCCAACACGGAAATTCAGTCTCTTCAAATCTCTAAAAATCAGTTAAATCCCTTCACTGTTGCACTGAAATGGGAGTATTACTTTGGACTGCCATGCTCTTTAACAAATTACATTTGGATTTTTGCCCTGTTGGGTTTATTCTCTTTCACTTCAGATGTCCTCTGGACAGCCTTCGCCGACATTCATGTCTTGTTGTGAGCACTTTTACTCGGCTGTTGAAGGGCCAATTTTAAAAAATTTGGACAACCCCCCCCTTTTCTCCCCAGTTGTACTTGGTCAATTACCTCACTCTTCCAAGCCGTCCTGGTTGCTGCTCCACTCGCTCTGCCGATCTGGGAAGGGCTGCAGACTACCACATGCCTCCTCCGATACATGTGAAGTCGCCAGCCGCTTCTTGTCACCTGACAGTGAGGAGTTTCGCCAGGGGGACGTAGCGCATGGGAGGAGCACCCTATTCCCCCCCAGTTCCCGCTCCCCCCTGAACAGGCACCCCAACCGACCAGATGAGGCGCTAGTGAAGCGACCAGGACACATACCCACATCCAGCTTCCCACCCGCAAACACGGCCAACTGTGTCTGTAGAGACGCCTGACCAAACCAGAGGTCGGCTCTGAGCCCTTTCTTGTTTGCGATGGTAAATGGTAAATGGACTGCATTTATATGGCGCTTATCTAGTCTACCAACCACTCAAAGCACTTTACAGTGTGTGCCTCACACTCACCCATTCACACACACATTCACACACTGATGGCGGGGGCGGCCATGCAAGGCGCCAACCTACTCATCTAACATGGGGATTCGATCCGGCGATCCCCGTGTTGGTAGGCAACGGAATAGACTGCTACCCTACCCGGATGCCGAAGCGCTAATTGAAAAAAAAATTGGACAATTTAAGTACAAATACAGCAGGCCATCACAGTAAAATACATCAGGATGGGAGCCATCTTGGCCATCTGAAAATGTGGCATCAGGGGAAATGTTGCCTACACAGGAGATGAGGTTGGGTACCATAGCAGCCTTCTCAAATCTGTACTGGAGTTTGCACTTTCTGTCATAATATAAGGACAAAACTACATCTGTGAGTTGTCGTATGTGGCGTCCCGACACTGTAAAGACACCGTGCATCATATTACATCATATTGTGAAGAGGATGGAAAAGACGAGCGTTAGAGTTTGTCAAATCGAAACTTCATTTGTAATTGCTTCACATGAAAGATATGTAGAAAAGACAGCAAGATGGTGAACCCATAATGAGTGCATAACACACGATCCCGTGTCATTTGCTCTCTATATGGTCAAATGTCAAAAGTGACATGGAAACAGCCAAAGCGTTAGCGATAAAAGCTCGTGGTCACTTTGCTGCAGCATGGCATTGGTCTGTCGGTGTTGTGTCCACGGACAAAGCCAATATAATGCGATGTGCCTTGGAGAACGTGGCTAAGCCGCAGCCTTCATTCAGTGAAAATCTCCCCTGCACAGCAAGGCCCCGCTGTCCCAATCCCCCTCAGACTAGCGCGGATCGATTGCCGGTTGTTATTGACATGACACCTGCCGAGCCGGGCTTTAAGCTATTGAAAACCAATGTGGCAGATCAAAACTGGGACGCCAGCTTTCATGTTTGTAAACAGTATCGATTTGCATAATAACCTCAAAAATTAGTTCCCCGGATTAGGCAAGGACAAACCTGTTTCAGCGTTTGTTATGATGCTTGCGGCGTATGCCTAATTAGTGTGGGGGGGGGGGAAGAGGCAGAGACTGTGATCGGCTTGAAAAACAGGCTGTGATCGGCTTGACAAGTCAGAGCATCGCTGTCAACACCTTTAGGATTGCCGCCGTTAATGAAAGCTACTTTTTATGAAATAATAAAACAAAATAAAATAAAAAAAAACACCTCTAGACTTCTCGGCAGACAAAAGCGCTGACGCGTCACTTTTACACAGATGCAAATTATTGCTGCGTGTCACCATCATTTATTCATGAGGGGGGCCTTCTGCCACTCGGCGGGTTTACCTGTGCCACCGAGATGCTCTCTCTCTCTCTCTCTCTCTCTCTCTCTCTCCTCTGTCGTGCCACAGCGCTGAGAGAGATGTCAGCCTCCAGGAGTGACGAAGAGACAGATGTACCAAAGAAGAAGAAAAAAAAACGGAGCCGCCGCCTCTCGCACCAGACGGGTCCAGTTTAAAACCACTGAATAATGCATCCCGGGGAATGACACAATCACGGGACGACTTGTCAGTGATGAATATCTCCAGTTCCTGTCTCAGACTAACCCCATGACCTTGCTGCGCTCCTGTTGTGCTTTACAACTCCTGGCAGCTGCAGCTGCATGCAGGTGTTCGGCTCTGCCTCCCAACGCCACGCACGACTTGCACGTAGCGTTTGTCGGTTGCATCGGGGCGCCGCCGCAGAAGAGAATATTACTTCCGCTTCCCACAATTAAACCTGTAATCCTGCTTAATTCACGTGTATCGTGGCGCTTTCGTGCAGCGTTACACCGGCGTCGCAACAAAACATGCTTGAAGGCGAAGATGAAGGAGCCTTCCATTTCAACTCCCAGTTGTGTGGACATTTTTTTTCCCGTATAAGCCGTTGCAACACCAAGAATTCCCCAGTGAAAGACGCAAAAGATTAGAAAAAAAAAAGAAAAGCAAAAAAAACAAAAAACCCGCTGGTTTATGGAAAAATAAAGGGCTAGTGGTGTCTGACAAGCCTTTAAATCTAGGACAGCCGTCCCAAAGAGGGATGCACACACACACACTCATTGCGGGAAGATAAAAGCATAGTTTTCAGTGTGTTAAGAGGGAGATGGAGATGGTAGGCCATTAGCTGGGTGGTGTTCTCGCAGCCTTGCGTAGACTTCTCCAGCACCCCATAAGCTTGTGAAACGAGGTGATGTTTTATAAACTAATGGCTTTCTTATGCGAGCCAGACGTTTACTCTGGTACAAACTTTCAAATGTGGGTGTCAGACAAGCGGACTGGTGGCAACAGCGGAGCTGTATTGCGCGACTTAAAACCCGGTAGCGGTGTTTTGCGTCTCACTCCAAATACACTTGTAACAGTTTTTTTAGTTTTGAACAAAGTCTCGGCGAAATAAAGAGCAAAATGGAGAACGAGGGGAGATGAGGCGAAGAAACCGAAAGGAGGAAGGAGAACTACCAGAGGAACTGGAGGGGAGATGGACGACAGTTTTGGACGGAGGACCCGCGGAGGAGACTGACCGGCTGGTTTGGAAGCAAATAGAGGTGGCACTCAAAATAAATAAATAAATGCATTTGTGGATATAGCAGATTACCACAGCCAGAATGGCTCTCCCAGGCCCACCTTGAGGAAACAATACCATATGTGCAGGCTTATTTACGAAGTGCTGACACAAGGGCCTGAAAGAATTAGTGTTCTGTTAGGTAAATGTTTTCCTCTGGGCGCTCTCTCTGCAACAGCTTACAGATGTTTCAGCCACGCAGAGGAGCGCGGGGCTTTTCCCACCACGCCGTGAATGAAAAAGCATGTTGAAAGTTTTCCCCGGCCAAACCCATGACAGTGATCTACGACTTCTAGGTGGGTGCACTTTGCCGAGCACTACCCCCTGCAATAGGCTCCCTCTGACAGAGACACTATTTAGTGCTGCTGCCGTACACTCCAGTCCATATTGTTCGCCGCATACTCGTCAGGCTGGCTGCACTCCAGTGGCAGATGTGTTGGCGGCGGCACAGTAAAAACAGACGGCGTCTTCGTCCGCGCTGCGCCTGTCTGTTACAGAATAATGTTAAACACAGGTGACGGTGGCATTTTCTGGACACGGCCTCAAAAATGTAAGGCTTATGCAAACTGTTTACATGGGCTCGAAGGCAAACGACAGACTGGCTTAATGGAAACACAAGTATGGTCAGCAACCCTCCTGTCCCCCCCGTAACGCTTGGTGTTGTGTGATAGAAGCAGTGATGGCGGAGAAGAGATTTGCTCACTTTCCGACGGGAATTAAAAAAAAAAAAAAAAAAAAACGCCCCGCTGAGCTCTTTTCTCTATACGTTTTTCTCTTTTCCACTTTTTTTTGCTGTTGCTACCCGTTATGTGCACACACAGACACACACACAGACACACACACACACACACACACACACACACACACACACACACACACACACACACACAAATCACTACGGAGTCATAAAAAGCAAATGGAGCCTATCTTGTTTACAAGGAGGGAGTAGCACAGGTCCAGCTGAATGCGGTGGCTGCTCAGCCCCAGCCTTGACTCCCATTTATTAGTGTAAAAAACTGTTTGGAAGGGAGGGAGTCGGGGGGGAAAAACATTGTTATCACCAGGCCAGATAAACCTCCTCCAGAGGTAGCGCCGATAGAGAGGCAGCCCTGCCGCTGGGCAAATAGAAAGATCCTATCTGGTCCTCGCACCGAGCCAAACCAATCAGCCAAGCCGAAAGCTCAGAGGGTTCCTCTGACGGAGGAGAGGTACAGGGAGAGGAGACCAGAGCATCATTGGGTTTGCTCCTGCTTTTGAGCTGGACTTTTCGAGGAGGAGTTGGACCTCAATTGTCCGCTAAAAGATGGCTCAGAGAGAGAGAGAGAGAGAGATTGAGAGAGAGAGAGAGAGAGAGAGAGAGAGAGAGAGAAGAGAGAGAGAGAGAGAGAGAGAGAGAGAGAGAGAGAGAGAGAGAGAGAGAGAGAGAAAGAGAGAGAGAGAGAGAGAGCGTGAAGGCCAGGTTGGGATTGCAGGACTCGAGTTGTGCTGGCGTGGCACGGTTCAGACCTGCTTTGGGTCTGGAGGGGATGGCTTTACAGACAGACGATTGAGTTTTGGGCTTGAATTTCTGGTGATGAACTGATTTTGGCATTGCATCATGATTCTTGAAGGTTTTAGACGGCTCTGTCAACACAACAGTACAACAATGTAGGTTATTTAGTGAGCAATGATTACAGTGTTTCCAACTGAAATATAGTGAATACAGTGCATGTGTGTGTGTGTGTGTGTGTGTGTAATGGAAGGATCATTTTTATGTTTTGTTTTCAACACCGTCTCCAGTTCCATATAGTTCTGCAGTTACAAAATGGCTCTACTTTGAATACTGATACTGCAGGATAAGATCTTGCTCTAAATTTTACATTTTTATTACAACTTTTCCTTATTTCAACTTTTTACAAGACTCTTTTTAAACCTTGTAAATGTTACTCCTGTGTGCATCCCTGACATCTTTTTCATGCAACAAACACAGGGAGTTGCTGACTCAGCTTCTTTGTACTTGTGTAATGACAATAAAAGGCATTGAAATTGAAGAATATTGGTGCCATACCAATAAGATATTCAAGATGGCGGTGCGATTGGACACAGTGGCTTTGTGTCTCCCAAGAAGATGTTACATTTTTATTATTATCCCCGCCAGGTGGATAGCCTGGTGGAGATTATGCGGTTGGTCGTGTGTGTTTTTGTCTGTCCGCAGCTGATCTCGCAAACTGCTGGATCTAAAAGCCTAAATTTTTTTTGTGCACAGTTATGACTGTATGATGAAGAGCCTCTCGTGATTGCGGTAGTTCAAAACCTTTGAAAAACATTTGTTTTTTTCTACCGCCACTCCCTCTCTTCATTCCCTCTCTCGCACTGCTCTCTGTCGCTGCCCGATCTGAGTCAACCGTGTGCATGCGTGACTCACATCTACAGTTGACTCAGATCGGGCAGCAACATGATTAAAAGTTATTAAAAGAATTTTGATAATCAAAAACAGGAAGTGTTGCATATTCTTGTTGCTGCCCGATCTGAGTCAACCGTAGATGTATCACGCATGCACGAGCATAAACGGTTCATTAGAATCATTTCATGCACTTGCACACTTGAAATGAAACATCATTCTTCCCAGCCCACAGCAGTGCAACAAAGACAAAAACACATATCCAAAAAATATAAGAACTACAAGAACACATATATCCAAACTAACACATGTATCTAAACTAAACGACAAAAAAATCACTGTCCTGGAGAACGAACACCAGCCAGTATTAACTGTTGAAACTGCTGGTCCGCATGGGCTAGCAGTTAGCTTGGCCTGCCCCGCTTCCGCGTCCTGTAAGACCGCCCTCGGTGTTTCCTCTTCAGGGGCAGCTCCAGTCAGGGCCGTGGTCCTTGGGCCAACAGGACACAACAGACCAAGCTCCCTCAGCCGATCCAACACTAGCTCTCCCCGCCAGACAGCTTCGACACACCTCCCCGCACTCGACACGACGACACTAAAAACACAGTCAAGGCCAGGCGAGGCCACCGCCAGACCACCCTCAGTGTTATCGGAACTGCCGGTCAGCATGGGCTAGCAATTAGCTTAGCCTGCGCCGCTTCCGCGTCCTGTCAGACCACCCTCGGTGGTTCCTCTTCGGGCACAACTCCAGGCAGGGCCGTGGTCCCTGGGCCCACAGGACGTAGCAGACCAAGCTCTCCCAGCTGATCCAGTGCCAGCTCTCCCAGCAGACATGGACATTGCATGGGCGGTACTGGGTGAGGCTGCTGCCCGCAAACGTGAATTCACGCCGCCATCTTCCCACACCAGTACTGGGTGAGGTCGCTGCAAACGTGAATTTGTGCTGCCATCTTCCCACACCAGAAGCCATATTATATTATGAATTAATATAATTCATATTATGAAAATGAAGACAGGGTTAGGGGCAGACCATAGACGGTATAAAATACTGGACGTATACACTGGCATCACCCATTGGTTTGTGTACTACTGTTTTGAAGCCTTGAGTTTTGGCATTTTCCTGTTGCCATCTTGGTTTTTTGAAACCAGACATGACCATATTTGGACAAGAGGGTGAAGCTGGGGAAGAGTGAGGGGTGGATCTGACTGAAAAACTGAGGACACTATGCTCGCCCACAACCTCACCGGCAACCTGACTGTACTGGCTCCACTGTGCGAAGTCGCATTCAAAATTTATCACATGCAAAGACAACAAGGCCAACTCGAAATCGCTGCTTCAAAGGAACAATGTTAGTGTAGCTAACCATAGTGTAGCCATTCCACTTTTAAGACGTCACGTCACTGTTCTTCGATTCATAGGCGGTCGTTCGGGGTCAAGCATGACTGTCCTCCTTCTGGGTCCTTCTGGGTCTTCAAGTGGACGTAGAGGCCGATCCTGGAGCCCCATAAAGGGAGGACGCCTGCACGTGACAGCTTTTTACGTGGAGAGGCTGATGCGCCTGCAGCCACCACACGGTCCTTGGCAGGGGGTGGCCAGAGTCCAATGGTATGGAGAACCGAGATGATTGGGGACCACCCTCTGTAGCAGCCTTCACTGCTGTTGTGATCTGGAGAAATCGTCCACCAGTTCTGCTGTTGAGGTCTTTGTTGGATTGCACTTCGTCTGGAACCTCTCTCTTGATCTGTCTGCCTTCGGTGACCCTACCAGGAGTCAAGCTCCGGATGGCACAGCTCTTGGGATCATTGGTACACACAAGCTTCTCCATCATGGCAAGATGGCGATCCAGAAGAACACACACACACACACATATTGTATATATACTGTATGCTATGATATAGTGCATGCTGTTAAGTGCGAGGAGGACTTGTACATTGGGCAAACTAAACAGACGCTGGCCAAGAGGATGGCACAAGACAGAAGAGCGAATACGTCAGTCCAGGACTCCGCAGTCTACACCCATCTACAGGCCAGTGGCCACTCTTTCAAGGACGAGGATGTGCACGTGACAGGGAGGAACGCCGGTTTGAATGGGGAGTCAGAGGCCATCTATGTGAAGAAGGAACGACCATCCCTGAAAAGAACAGACATTTCTATTCAAATCAACATAGCAGGATGGTCAGGGCGGCAGCTATTTTATCTGAACCGCTGCTGTCACTGCAAAGAACTGTAACAGGTGTAGCGGGCTGACTTCCGTTTAAACTTCCGTATACTTATGGCAAGTCACCGACTCTTTTTAATCACGGACTCTGAAGTGAGATTTTGCAGTAACGATAAAACGAGCAGTGGAATAGCGTGATTCTTTATGGCTCCACTAACGTGTGGTCATCATAACAACTAACAATGATCGCCATTTTGTTTTGAACTACTCAAATGACCGCGGCAAACAGTTCAATGTCCGTTCTACTCTCATTCAATTCCTATGATCAGGAATCAAGAAGACTTTGTCGTTTCATTTCATGTCCCCCAGCCCACAGCAGTGCAACACAAAGACAAACACACAACCAAAAATTACAAGAACACAAAACTACAAAAAAATCCCTGTCCACGAGAATGAACGCAGGATGACTGTCAGAACTGCTTGTCTGCTAACACCAATACCTGGTCTGCTGACACCAATACTGGATCCAGACCATGGCTTGTGCCTTCAAGAAGATCGCACTATCCACCTCACAGCCCTCTCTTCTATTACTTTTCAAGACCAGAGACATTTTACCACTCGAGTTTTGATAGAATATGGAAAACACACGCCACGACTTTAGATTTACGGCACTCAAATTTACGACGTTATCCTCTCGTCCTTGCTGTAATTGTAATTTTCCAAGTTATCGTCGAGCAAAGGAATTTGTGCCATTTATTTTTCATTTCCTGGTAATGGCTTTTGCGGATGTCTCGTGCGTTGTCAGGTCTTTTAATTGACCCTATGTTTCTTTACAGGGAGCATTATGATTGTAACAGAGCTCAGGCAAGTGTGATAAGTCAAGATCATCTTACACTAACACTAAACAGGCCAATGAGGAATATCCTCCCAAGCCTGGGTTTATTTCACAAAACCTTTTTTTTCTCCTTTCATTGCAGTCTCTCTCTCTGTCCTATGTTTCCTTTTAACATGTTCCCTCCCGGTTACTGTCATTTCCCCGCTTGCCCTGTGTTTGACTTGTTCGTAAAGGGTTTCCAGAGACGAAGGGAGTCGAGATGTTCCTCTATCTCGTCATCAAACGGTGGCTTCAGCCTTCCTTAGGGGTCCGTACCTCACGGGGAGCGTCAGTCCAACAACAGAGGCATCATCTCTGCAGCACACACACTTGCCCCTATTGCGCCCTTTGACTTCAACACACAATCACAAACATAGGCACAGGGTGACAAGTTGCATATCATGTCGCTTCGGCACATGGGTAGATTGTTTTTTTTCTTCAAATTTTCTGTGTACTTTTGAAGCTTATACGTTTATTTCTCGAGTAACTGAATGTATATTCTCATTTAACGAAAGTTTTATTTTCAGTAATAAGTACTGAGTAATGAGTACAAGGGATTCGTCATGTACATTGACACCGACAGTAACAGAGTCCAGTCATTCTGGATTTAGCTTTTTATACGTTTTACTGGGTTTTTTGTGTGCTTGTAAAGTGACTCATACTGCAGTTAAGGTGATTTAACGACATATTTCAGTACCGTTTCACATGCGCTCGGCAGGAGGATATACTGTATGGTGCTGCTGAGAGTCCAGGTCTGCTACGAGGAGCAGGAGCAACATTTGAGATGGAAAGGAGGCCTGTGCAGCGAAGAGGCTACAGCTGTCATTACTCATCAAAATGCTATGCACACACACACATACACAATACAAAACTGGGCAAATGAAGCAGCTTTGGATGTACACAAAATGATATTGGTCGGCCTGTGCAGTCGCACATGCAGATGCATCTGCTTGCACAGACAAAACACACTCAAACATGCACACTCACTCTGAATGTCAAGGAAATGGACAGTTTTCATCTACGCACAGAAAAACACAAGTCTACACTTGCACAAACGAATGCATAAGCACATGTAAGCACACTCGCACAAGCACTGAATCTGTATGCTCACACGCGCACACACACAAGTATGCATGCTCTCATACAACATGAATATGTATTCCTTCACATATAAGCGTGAGTACACAAACATGCACATGGCACATAGGCGAGCAGACACACCTTCACACACGGAGCATTGGCTGTGACAGATGTTGGCAGGAATATTGCCAGGAAGAAAGCCCTTTCATTTCTTTTCGTTCTTTTTTTTTTGGCATGCCTATCTCTGTACACAGTGTGGCCATGTCGCCGGAGCCGTTTCCCTTTTTCTTTTCTTTTTTTTCCCCCTGCAGTTTCTCTGTGTGCATGTTCCTCTCTCTGTTTTATCATCACGAAATTGAAATCACTTGTGCCAAGTTAGATTAGAAGGGAATCGGGTAAAGCGAGGGGGACATTAGCAAAGATATTTTTTTTTTGCCAGTAATGAGCTAACTCTTTGTTATGCACCAGGCTAAGGGGGTCTAATGATGACGTTTGTAGCGGAAGGGAGAAAGTGACTCTCCAGAGTCCACACACACACACAGGCAGGCAGACAGAGCGAGAGATACAGAAAGCACAGGCGATACATCTCTTAACTCTATTCAATTATGCAGATGAGCCTGTTGGGCTCTCGTTGGCCGTCACTTTAATGATGACGTGGGTAAACAGACATAGCTTCATTTCCCTTCTTTAAAATATTTGCTCTCACCACCACCCGCTCCCCAACCTGCTCCAACCCCCTCTTATTTTTGAACCCGTAAGAAAGTTAATTGTCGCAGTCGTTACAGAGGTATTAACTGTCACGCCACTGACGACGAGGCGAAGGAGAGGGAGGCAGAGGGATGTGAGGAGGAGGAGGAGAGCGTTGTGAGAGAGGGTTTATTTTCTTGCCTTCCAGGCTGATGGTAAAGGATCTCTTAAGATGCAATCACGGCATTTTTGATGCCGCGCGAGGACGGAGCAACCTCTCCAGGCGAAGCCTCTTTGGGGGCTCTGCAGGCTTCTCCCCAGTGGCCACCGGGTGGCAGAAGAGCACAAGGAACCCGGCACCTCTTGAAATGACTCCACTCTGCTTTTAACAGACCGGCGGTAGAGCCTTGTTATTTAGTTATTTATCTCTTCTTTTTTTTTTTTTTTGCTTGTGTACAACACAACTACAAAAAAACTATGCCAGCAGCCCTGGAAATTCAGCGTTAGACTCCAAAACACGCAGCTAAATATGCTGATAAGCTTCAAGAACACATGGCTGCACTGCAAGTGGAATCATTCACACGCAATTATGTTCAAGGACTAAGGTCATATTCTTATCTCGAAAGTGTCTCCGCAAAAAATGACTGAATTATAATAAGCAGATAAAATGCAATGCACTGTGAAGTGGCACCGAGGTGGACATGCAGTGAAATGCTCGATTTGATCCGATTCGACTGCACGCAGCCAGAAGTCTTCAAGATATTCATCTTGTACGGCCATTTTATCTGACGTGCTCTGCTGACCAATCAATGTGCATAAACTAGGTGGTTCATACAGTACACATAGGTGGATATAGCGAACGTGACTCATGTGGGTTTGAACAGACAAAGGCTTGTGTGAATATAAGATGTTTTAATAACAAAATATGAGATGATCTTTGTAACTGGAGCAAAGCAGTTTCATTTGTTAGTATGCATTTTTAAAATAAAGTCGAGCAGGTTATTGCCACTGGTCATTGATTTGGATGGTAAAATGAAATTAACATTGCATTAACATTACATTACCTGTTCACTTTTCATTGTGCGATTGTCGTTGCGTTTATTGAAAATCATTTGGAAAGCATTTCTTTATGTTTCTAGCGACTATGCACTGGATGCGCTGACCTTTTGAGAATTAAAGCAAATTAACTCGAGGGCAAGTGTCATATCTCAACAACTCGGGCTACTAAGCCATGGCCCTTGGCACCGACACCAAAGTTGAGTCCTCCACGTAGAACAATTTCCAGCTCCGGAGATGACGCCGAACTATAGCGGGTTCAGATTGTCTCGACACACTTCCCACTTGCACATTTCTGCTCTTTCGACGAGGAGCTGAGGCCACTGAATGGCAATGACCGCAGCAATTCATCCCCTCCCTTTGTGTCACCACCCTTTCTCAAGTAGCCAGGGATCAAGGCTGTATTTTGTCTCGACTTAATGCTCATAGTAGCATGACGGTACTTTCAGCCAGTGTGTTAGATTGAGTTACACACAAGAATTCTGCACAGAATGCACTACTTGAAAATCGTCCTCCTCCGGGACTTTGGTCTATTGTCTTTAGTGTCAGCCTGTGTGCAGCAAGGGCCCCGTGTCTCCTTGACAACTGTGCGCTCGCCAAATGAAAAACCACACACTGATCATGCGAACTGAACGGGACAGCGGGCTACGTGGAGCCTACCTGTCTCATTTTCGCCTCGACGTGTGTATGTTTTCCTGGCGTACATAAGCTTTTTGTCAGGTTTTGGTCTCGGGTATGTAATGTTTAGCCTGCACGCTGGTTTGAATCATGCTGGTAGAGCGTGACACAAAAAGAAGAAAAAAACAAACAACCAAACCACCAAACCATAAGGGTGACATATTGTGAACCAAAATAAGTGCCCACTGCTTTTCTTTTTTTTTTTTTTTTTAGCGAGCCCTCACTAGGGAAGAAATGTTTAGTGAAAGCATGTAGCTATGACACACACAGTGCTGGTGTGTATGTGCGCGTGCATGAGTGTGCATGCATGCATGTGTGTGCATGTGCGATGTTTTTTGTGCATGCATGTGTGTGCGTGCATGCATGCATGCGCGCGTGTGTGTGTGATGTGGCCATTGTGAGTGTTTATGGCAAGCCGTCTCCCTGTGATGTGACAGGGGGCCCGAGCCTCGTCTTCACTTGGTGCATCTCGGCACACTCAGCGGGAGGCTCGCTCTCCCCTTCTCCCCGGCACCACCACCAGCCGTCTCCACCGAGGTGGCGTGCTAATCATTTAAACAGCCCAATCAAAGGCAACGCAGTGTTTCACACGAGGGAGAAAAAAGGAGGGGAGGAAAGTGATTATTAGTGTTTGGGAGAGGCGGCCAGAGTGATTGAGCTGAAGGGGGACTTTGATTTCGGGGCCTCTTGTTGTTTTACAGAATGGCACCGAGTTCAACCGCCCGGCACCAGGAATCTACTGTATGGTGAGCTGTCAGCGTGCGGTGGGAAAGTTATTTTTCCACTCAGAGCCATATGACAAATCCCACAATCTCCGTTCTTCTGGAGGGAAGGCAATAAGGAGGATTTTTTTGGGTTTTTTTTTTTTTTGAAGAAATTTTCTTTAGATTGTATTTTCAGTTTTGGTGTTGCTTTTATTCGGTACCGTTTGAGTGGGGAATTGGAGTTTTAGGGACGTGAAGTAAAGGAAAAGTCACTTTGAAAATTACTTCTAAGAAGTAAAAAGCAGTTGGGTGTTCATTTCAGGTTGTTTTTAGGCTACATTCAAAACAATCTGGAATGAACACACACATACGCCTGCATGCATGCAGGCATGCGCACACACACACACATGCATGCAGGTGCGTGCTCACACACACACACACACACACACACACACACACACACAGCACAGTGGAGATGAATCACCTTGGCTTGTCAAGAGGTTGGGTAATAGACACATTTGATGTCACGCAAAGCCCACTGGTGTTGAAAGGGATTTGTTAGTGTGTTGATATCACCTCCTGTGCATAAAGCTCCACTTAAAACAATAAATAGCAACGAGCGCATCCAAAGCCCCAACAGTTTAAATTGAGCGCCTTTGATATGGGATACCTATTACTGTTGGCTTTATCTAATGGATTGGATTCCCACACCCTCTTCCTCTGGTGTTTTAAAGCGCTGCAACCACCATGTTGTGTTATCGGCACATTAGCTCGCTCCAGAGGCACTACCGACAGCGAAGGTTTCCCTAACACCATTCAGAAAGAGAGGGGTGACCTTTGAACTTTGGGCACCATGCTCACTGGATTAACACCATTTGAAAGGGACACTAAACAGGCTCAAAATGTGCTGAGAGCCATTCCACAACCTGCACCCATACAAAGCCGTCCCGGCCTTGCTGCTTACAGCAGTTATAACATAATACTGCACGCAGCTACATAGCCATTGCAACTTATTAGTCGACTCATTCCTCTCTAGGATGAGTACTTTCTTATACTAACATGCATGTTATTATTAAGTCCCATTAAATTATTGATTCTCTCTATGGCATCCGGGTAGCGTGGTGGTCTACTCCGTTGCCTACCAATACAGGGATCTCGGTTCGAATCCCCGTGTTACCTAGAGCTTGGTCGGGCGTCCCTACAGACACAATTGGCCGTGTCTGCGGGTGGAAAACCGGATGTGGGTGTGTGTCCTGGTCGCTGCACTAGTGCCTCCTCTGGTCGGTCGGGGCACCTGTTCAGAGGGGAGGGGGAACTGGGGGGAATAGCGTGATCCTCCCACGTGCTACGTCCCCCTGGCGAAACTCCTCACTGTCAGGTGAAAAGAAGCAGCTGGCGACTCCACATGTATCAGAGGAGGCATGTGGTAGTCTGCAGCCCTCCCCGGATCAGCAGTAGGGGTGGAGCAGTGACTGGGACAGCTCGTAAAGAGTAGGGTAATTGGTCGGATACAATTGAGGGGAAAAGGGGGGAAAATCCCCTCGCCAAAAAAAAAAAAAAAAAGTTGCAGGTGAAAATTCATGTTCTGAGATGGAGATCAACATAGAAACCTGTAGTCAAGACCCTTTAGGGATGTGTGTACTACTTTCTGTGGTGTGTTAGATGGACGAAAGCAGACGAGCCGTGATTCACCAACTGTCTTTATAATACTATGATTTTATATCACGCACAAGCGTGGAGGAGTTTCAACAACACAAACCTAATGATGCATCGAAATTGAGGGGTGTTTTTGGTCATTTCTGGTATACCTTAGTATTAATACTGTCGTGTTTTACTCGATAATTTGCGGAAAAAATGACTACCCAAAATTGTACAACCCTCCACATTAACAAAGGAGGAGAGGCCAAAACCATGTCCAAAATCTCCAAAAGTCCAACCAACATAGATTTTGTGCTATCGTACAGAATTAAGAAGCTTTCTTTAAATTCACTGAGGTCTGAGAGGAATGGAGGATCCTTTAAAGCCGTATTAAACGCCGACTGTCTCTCGTTACCCATTTTCAAGCTTTCATCAGGCACAGGTGACTTCCAGTACAACATTTAAACCCCGTTACAAATGTAATGGATACAGAGGTGAGGCTGCCCTACTCCTCTGGTGCCCTTTGTCAGTCATCGACAAAACTAATAACTTTAGAAATGAATTACTGGTGTCTGGGTAGCATTGCGGTCTAGTCCGTTGCCTACCAACACAGGGATCACCAGTTCAAATCCCCGTGTTACCTCCGGCTTGGTTGGATAGCGTGATCCTCCCACGCACTATGTTCCCCTGGTGAAACTAAAAAGAAGTGGATGGCAACTCCACATGTATCGGAGGTAGTCCGCAGCCCCCCCCCCCCCCGATCGGCAGAGGGGGTGAAGCAACGACCGGGATGGCTCGGAAGAGTGGGTTAATTGGCCAAGTACAATTGGGGAGAAAAAAGGGGGGGGGAAGAATGACAATGATAATTAGGGCGGCACGGTGGCCCAGTGGTTAGCATTGTTGCCTCACAGCAAGAAGGTCCTGGATTCGAACCCTAGGCCATCCCAGGTCCTTTCTGTGTGAAGTTTGTATGTTCTCCCCGTGTCTGTGTGAGTTTCCTCCGGGTGCTCCAGTTTCCTCCCACCATCAAAAAGACATGCATGTTAGGGTTAATACTCCTGTCTGTGCCCCTGAGCAAGGCAATGGAAAGAAGAGCTGGAGTTGGTCCCCGGGTGCTGCAGCTGCCCACTGCTCCTATACAAAAGGATGGGTTAAATACAGAGAACAAATTCATTGTAACCTGCACAATGACAAAATAAAGTGGCTTTCTTCATCTTCTTTCTTCTCAAATAACATCTCTCAATGCCCACTATCCTGAAGGAGAGCATCAGGTTCTCCTGCAGCGGCGGAAGACGAGCCTGGGTTACAGGCAAGTTAGCTTGCCTGCATTTTTGTTGATACCCGGTTGCTGAATTAGACCATAGCTGCCTCAAATTGATTTCCAGTAGCCTCATTCTGTGATGGCGTCTCTAACGAATGATGCTTTCCCCGCTGGTCTCTGAACATGGCACGGCTGACCGTTGCTGCCGATTCATCCCAAATCCCCAATGTCAGACTTAATGTGGCTTTTACCCTACGTAGGTTATTACCCCAGTGACTTTCTGTAGTTTTTGTATGTATTCTGCCCACAGCTTTGAGTTTGTGTTTTTTTTTTACTATATGTTGTCCGCTAGCCACAAAAGCAGTGAGTCTGCAGTGCACAAATTGAATCGTCCCTCCTCCTGTAATTGTCCTTTGAGGGAGGCAGATGTTTAGTGTCTTGTCTGGTTTTGTTGTGGTTTGCCACAAATATGTTTTGTTAGGGTGGTAGAGAAGTTGCACCATTGGATTCATGGAGCACCCCCCCCACAAAAAAAAATAGAAGTGGTGCAGAAATCCCAACATATTCCAAGTTTAGCACCGCTTGGTACTTTTGGTCAGCCTCAGCAGCCCACTGAGTTGCTGTGAAATGCCCAAATTAAAAAAAAAAAAGGGAGTAAATTGTCAGTTTGGGCAACACTTTCTCTGTATTTGTGCCCCCTCCCTTATCGTCGGGCAAGCTCGCCAGAAATAGCCCATCTTCGGAGTCTATAGGCTGTATTGTTTCCACTACGACTGGAATTGCATGGGGTGTTTGACTGTACGTGTTTTGTATATGTTTATCCTCTTACTAGGGCTGTCATTAGTAAGTATATGGGGCATGTGAGGTCTTGCATGATAGCAGGGTTGCTGCGTGTATGGCGTGCTCCGTATACAGCGGAGCAGACAGCCTGCAGCGGCAGCCACCAAACAGCTCCTGAAGGGGCGGTCAGGCAGCAGCTGTTTGTTTATTTAGATCTAACTTGTAATTACGTTTGCGATAGACTGCACCACGTTGGACAGCCATATTTGGCTCCAGTCAACCAGCCAATTGTAGAAGAGCGCTCGCCGTCCCTCTTGATTACAGTTCTTTGCTGCACACACACCAGTGCAACTGCACCGGGGGTAGCGAGACGGCGAGATCCTGTTAAAGAGGGGGTTGTTGTTATTTTTTTACGAGTTACTATCATAAATATTTGACATCACAAGATGGCATGGTGTCATCGTCCACTGATAAATGGGCACCCTCCAACACCAAACCTCAGAGTTTCGTGAGGTTAAAACTGAGCGCAGGGCAGATTCACAGAGGGTTCAGCAATATTTATTTGGTATATATATACGTATACAGTGCATCCGGAAACTATTCACACCCCTTCACTTTCCCCACATTTTGTTATGTTACAGCCTTATTCCAAAATGGATTAAATTCCTTTTTTTTCTCATTAATCTACACACAATACCCCATAATGACAGAGTGAAAAAGGTTTTGTAGAAATTTTTGCAAATTTATTAAAAATAAAAAACTGAAATATTGCATGTACACAAGTACTCACACCCTTTGCTATGACACTCAAAATTGAGCTCAGGTTCATCCTGTTTCCACTGATCATCCTTGAGATGTTTCTACATCTTGATTGGAGTCCACCTGTAGTAAATTCCATTGATCGGACATGATTTGGAAAGGCACACACCTGTCTATATAAGGTCCCACTGTTGACAGTGCATGTCAGAGCAGAAACCAAACCATGAAGTCAAAGGAATTGTCTTTGGACCTCCAAGACAGGATTGTATCGAGGCACAGATCTGGGGAAGGGTACAAACAATTTCTACAGCTATGAAGGTCCCGAAGAGCACAGTGGTCTCCATCATTCATAAATGGAAGAAGTTTGGATCCACCAGGACTCTTCCTAGAGCTGGCCGCCCAGCCAAACTGAGCAATCGGGGGAGAAGGGCCTCGGTCAGGGAGGTGACCAAGAACCCAATGGTCACTCTGACAGAGCTCCAGCATTCCTCTGTGGAGATGGGAGAACCTTCCAGAAGGACAACCATCTCTGCAGCACTCCACTAATCAGGCCTTTAGAGTGGCCAGACGGAAGCCTCTGCTCAGTAAAAGGCACATGACAGCCTGCTTGGAGTTTGCCAGAAAGCACCTAAAGGACTCTCAGACCATGAGAAACAAGATTCTCTGGTCTGATGAAACCAAGATTGAACTCTTTGGCCTGAATGCCAAACGTCACGTCTGGAGGAAACCAGGCACCTCTCATCACCTTGCTAATACCATCCCTACAGTGAAGCATGGTGGTGGCAGCATCATGCTGTGGGGATGTTTTTCAGGAACTGGGAGACTAGTCAGGATCGAGGGAAAGATGAATGAAGCAAAGTACAGAGAGATCCTTGATGAAAACCTGCTCCAGAGCGCTCAGGACCTCAGATTGGGGCGAAGGTTTACCTCTCAAATGACAACGACCCTAAGCACACAGCCGAGACAATGAAGGAGTGGCTTCAGGAGAAGTCTGTTAATGTCCTTGAGTGGCCCAGCCAGAGCCCAGACTTGAACCCCATTGAACATCTCTGGAAAGACCTGAAAATAGCTGTGCAGCGACGCTCTCCATCTAACCTTACAGAGCTCGAGAGGATCTGCAGAGAAGAATGAGAGAAATACCCCAAATATAGGCGTGCCAAGCTTGTAGCTTCATACCCAAGAAGACTTGAGGCTGTAATCACTGCCAAGGGTGCCTCAACCAAGTACTGAGTAAAGGGTGTGAATACTTATGTACATGCAATATTTCAGTTTTTTATTCTTAATAAATTTTCAACAAATTCTACAAAACCTTTTTTGCTTCGTCGTTATGGGGTATTGTGTGTAGATTGATGAGGAAAAATAAGGAATTTAATCCATTTTGGAATAAGCTGTAACATAACAAAATGTGGGGAAAGTGAAGGGGTGTCAATACTTTCCGGATGCACTGTATGTATATATATTTTTTTCTTTGGATCCCCCCCCCCCCAATTGTACCTGGCCAATTACCCTACTCTTCCGAGCTGTCCCGGTCACTGCTCCAACCCCTCTGCTGATCCGGGGAGGGCTGCAGACTTCTACCTGCCTCCTACAATACATGTGGAGTCGCCAGCCGCTTTTCAACTGACAGTGAGGAGTGAGGAGTTTTACCGGGGGGGACGTAGAGCATGGGAGGATCACGCTATTCCCCCAAGTTCACCCCCCCCCCCCCGAACAGGTGCCCCGACCGACCAGAGGAGGTGCTAGTGCAGCAACCAAGACACATACCACATCCGGCTTCCCACCTGCAGATATGGCCAATTGTGTCTGTAGGGACACCTAACCAAGCTGGAGGTAACACAGGGATTCGAACCAGGATCCCCCGTGTTGGTAGGCAACGGAATAGACCGCTATGTGACCCGGATGCCCTTTGTTTGGTATATTTAATTGCATTCTAGGTAAACTGCTAATACCGCGTCTTTGTCTACAAACTTTGAATCGTTCTGGAAATCAGCAGTCCGGGGTGACTTCTCTCAGAATCCAACAACATTACAACCAAGTCTGGGTCAGAGGAGGATTTTTGCTTATGATACAAACAATATGTAAATGCCCCTCTGCTACTGGGTGTGGATGCTTGCTGTGTTCCCTCATTTGCCATTCATAAGCAGTTGCGAGGACCCCATCAGATAGACAGAGCTGACTCCAAGACAGAGACGACAAAACCACAGACCTCAAAACGAGAGGAGCAGGAAGACAGAGAGACTCGACTTCACAGGAAGCTTGCAAACCGAAACAACCCCCCCCCCCGCCCGCCCGCCCCTTCTTCCCTCTTCCCTCTTCACTCGCTAGTTTAAAGTTGTCCTGGCTTTTATTTTCAGAAATATTAATTTGGTAGAAGAGTTGCGTCGCATCTGAAAAACACCACAAAGAAAGAAAAAAGAGGGGAGACAGTGAGAAAAGGGCGGAGGGACGGGAGAAAAAAGAGACGCAATACGCGCACATTTCTCTCTCTTGACGTTTTGCTGAAGTTTGTACGCCACTTGAGCCCGCCATTTCCCTCGCTAATGATACCAGCGGAGTCTCTCTGGGGAACGGCGTCCGTCGCGCGCCCGGCTTTCACATTTCCAGCACCAGGTATTTTGGGATGCACAAGCGAGGCCTATGAGGCACATCACACCAAGAGCCCATGCTGCTCATGCTCTCTCTCTCTCTCTCTCTCTCTCTCTCTCTCTCTCTCTCTCTCTCTCTCTCTCTCTCTCTAACTCGCTCTCTGCTGCTCCCTCTCTCCTCGCCAATCGGCTTCACTCCTCTCGCTCTGTTGTTGTTGATGTACTTCTGCATACGCACACATTCCCCCTCTCCCTCTCTCCCTTCTTCCCCGTTTTTTTTTTTGATTCGGTAAGGATGATTTCGAGTGTGGAGAAGAAAAAAAAAAGTGCGTGCACAGGAGAGGGAAGAAAATCTTTTTATTAACTTATTCATTGTATATGAAATCAAGAGGCTCCCCCCCCCCTCCTCCTCTTGGTTAAGGCAAATGAATGTTTAAAGTGGTAATTTACTGGGCCCTGGCAGGATCCACATTGTGTATTACACAAACAGGAGCAACAAAAGGAAATTCTAATCTAGACGGTAACACGACCGCACAGAGGATCCTCGGCGGGGGGTCTGGATGAATTATACAACAATCTGTGTTCTCCCTCGTTTAATTTAAAGGTCTGTTTTCAAGGCTATCGCCCGCTCCTGCTTCAGAGGAGAGGCTTGGCCCACTGAGGTCAAGCCTATATTGACAAATATCAAGAGGCAAGAAAGGAGTGCCCAAAACGCAGATATGAATAAGTAAAGGCAAACAGATAAGCAAACATAAAGCAACAAGGGAGAGCGGGGAGGCAGGCAGACGTAAACACCACGCAGCTCATTGGCCATGAAACCGGCCCAGGCAAGGGCTCGCGCGGCGCTGAAAGAAACATTAAAACCGTGCATGTCTGGGCAATTCTTTTTAAATGGAAAATAATCGCTTGTTTGACGGCGCTGCATAGTCGTTGGGGTCTTCGGGTTGTGTTACACGTGAAGGGAGGGGGCTGCTGCCGGTGCGCCGCAGCCTGTTGGACCTTCAGACCAGCGAGTGAAGCGCTGTGGAGTGTCGGGCAAAATCGCTTCGCTAAAATGAAAGCTCCAGAAATTTCCCTCTTTTGCTTTTCCGTGCAGTTAAGAGCAAGACATTTTAATGTGCTTTTTTTTCTTTTCTTAAAACAGTGGCTAAATGGCGTCTGGGTGGCGTGGCGGTCTATTCCGTTGCCTACCAACACGGGGATCGCCGGTTCGAATCCCCGTGTTACCTCCGGCTTGGTTGGGTGTCCCTACAGACACAATTGGCCGTGTCTGCAGGAGAGAAGGATAAGGATCTGTGTCCCGGTTGCTGCAGTAGCGCCTCCTCCGGTCGGTCGGGGCGCCTGTTCGGGGAGGAGGGGGAACTGGGGGGAATAGCGTGATCCTGCCACATGCTACGTCCCCCTGGTGAAACTCCTCACAGTCAGGTGAAAAGAAGCGGCTGGCGACTCCACATATATCGGAGGAGGCATGTGGTGGTCTGCAGTGGGGGGGGGGCGCAGCGAATGGGACGGTTTGGAGTGGGGTAATTGGCTGGATACAATTGGGGTGGAAAAAGGGGGAAAAGGCAAAAGAAAAAAGAAAAGAAAGAGCGAGACATTTTAATTGGTATCTTTTTCTGAAAACAGAGGCTAAATGACTGTACATGTGCTGTCGGTTTACATTCCGATCCAGACTATTCCCGGTGTCCTGTATGTTTACATTTCACTGATGCAAACAATACCACGGAAGTGGGCTGAATGGATGCTGGAACGGAAAATTCTTGGAGGGACAGCTCTCAGTCTGCCACATTTTCCCCCAAACGCCATTCTTCTTTTCCTCCCACCTCAGTGTGTGGCCTGCAGGAGTGTCAGCTGGTGACAGAATTACCCGGCCACCCCGCGTCACCTCGTGTCACCGCTGATTCCCCTCATAGCTCACGGGAGACACACACTGAAGCCCCCCCCCTGCCCCTCGCCAGTCCATCATATCTTGAACAATCAACAGGTCGCAGCCCTCTGACCCCTCCCCGCCGCTTGCCACAAGCCCACTCCTGACAGGATGTGTTTGACCTTTGACCCCCCCCCCCAACTCAGACAGCTCAATCAGCTTTGTGTGACATTGGCCACTGTGCAGGAAGCGAGAGCACAGGGACAGCACACGGCTCTGAAGACATGTCTTCACAGCGCATCTCCCCTCCGTTATACTGGGAGTCAAACACACAGGCGGGCGGGCGGGCACGCGAGGAACCGCCTCGGACATCTGGACAGGCCTCATTATATTCAGTTCCACCTCTAAATCAATTATCAATATGACGTTGCATGATCTACCAAAACTCTGTTTTGGGGTGGATTTCCACAGCTTTTTCATTCGGTCATTTGTACCACGGGGGGTATTAAAGAATGCCATTTGATTGAGGGTGTATTTTAAAAGGGAGAGCTCGGATGCAAATGTGGCCCATCGCTCAGAGCAGCACTGCAAGTGATGTTTGCTCCCTTACGTCCTCCAAGCTCCACTGCTGATTTAACCTCCGGGGACGAGCAGCCAGTGATCACAACGCTCAGAGGAAGTTGGCGGCCTCTGCTCTCCAGAGGCTGGCGCATCCTCTTGATTTTGCCTGTTCTGTCGAGAAAGAGAAGGAAGGTAAAGATAAAAAAAACCCTATGTGTGTGGGCTTCACACAACTGTAAAACTGCATCATCAGCACAACGATGAAACTCTGTGTGTGTGTGTGTGTGTGTGTGTGTGTGTGTGTGTGGGCATACGTGTATTACGAGCGTCCATGTGTGCATCTACGTTCGTGTGCGAGAACTATATTCTGCTCTTTGTGTGTGTGTGTGTGTGTGTGTGTGTGTGTGTGTGTGTGTGTGTATTTTAGGCAAGGTGCCTGCCCTGGAGCTAGATAATGTGAACAGAAGCAGATGGGGAAACTTAAATGCACACCCACTAGGGTATAGCAGAGCTGGCACAAAGTAAGAAGAGGTCTTAGAACGTCTCCCAGCCCAAGCGGATGCCAGCACACTCACTCACACCGAGACTGGATGACAAAGAGAGTGAGAGAACGAGAGTAAGTGAAGACGAGAGAGAGAGAAACTGTGTTGTGTGTGAGCGTGCGTGTGCATGAATTTGTGTGTTGCACGGCACCTCTATTTTTATTATGTTTGTGCACAATTCCTTTGAAAAGATTATAGTCTGTCTGTCCTTTCTAGTTTGTCTCTCATCTGTTGTGTGTCATTACTCGGCATGTCAGAGCATAAAGAGCGCCGCTGCAGCACAACTTGAGACTCTTGACTGTTGATTACAGTAATTTATGGTTTTTGTTAAAAAGACTCAAATGTGAACATGTTAAACAAGGATGCTCGGTGCTCTTTGCAGTTAAATATAGCAGATTATGTAACGAGTATTTTTACACTTTGTCGCTTATTCAAACACATCTTGCAGCAACTCTATTAGACGCCACATTGTGTTGTGCTTTTCTGTGTCGCACTTTGTCTGCTGTCATGACAACTGAATTGCCCAACAGAGGTCATCATTTTATGGGGGGGGGGGGGTTCCCCCTTTTATCTCCCCAGTTGTATCCGGCCAATAACCCCACTCATCTGAGCCGTCCCGGTCGCTGCTCCACCCCCTCTGCTGATCCAGGGAGGGCTGCAGACCACCACATGCCTCCTCCGATACATGTGGTGTTGCCAGCCACTTCTTTTCACCTGACAGTGAGGAGTTTCGCCAGGGGGACGTAGCACGTGGGAGGATCACGCTATTCCCCCCCAGTTCCCCCTCCCCCCCGAACAGCTGCCCCAACCAACCAGAGGAGGCGCTAGTGCAGTGACCACGACACATACCCACATCCGGCTTTCCACCCGCAAACACAGCCAATTGTGTCTGTAGGGACGCCCGACCAAGCCGGAGGTAACACGGGGATTTGAACCGGCGATCCCCGTGTTGGTAGGCAGCGGAATAGATCGCTACACACCACCCGGACACCCCCAGGTCCTCAAAGTTTCACCCAGCCCGGATATAGATTATTATCAGAGAAAGGTGGATCAGAATGTAGGTGGACATCAGCTCCATCCTCCCCATTACTTTAGCTTGTTGTGCTCGCCAGGCCGAACGAATGGCGCTGACATTATCGTCAAGATTCTCTCGAGCAGCTTTTCTGGAAACAGGACAAGCGTATTGTTTGTTTATTCCCAGCCCTGTGAAATCCGGGATCAAATGTACGTCACAGCTGATTTGCACCCGCTTGCACAGTTAACCCCTGATAAGTAGCGGTACCGTGGACTGGGCCAAAAACAGGAACGCACCATACACACAGACCCAATTAGAAACCACCATCTGTCCCTGGTTATTTACAATTAATATGCTGAAAAACTACTTAACAAACAAGCGTTATTAAAAAAAATGTGGCAATGCAAAATGCATTGAAACACTGAATAATAGGTTTACACAGATTTCAGATTTTTAATAACCTATACTTTTTATATTCATTGCATTTCAATGTTTTTATAAAAACCACCACAACAGCCAGCCTATTATCCTGAAGGTCTCTATGAGGTTTTCCTATAAAATGGGTTATTACAGAAAATGAAATCCATTATTGTTCGTTTGTTTGGGAAACATGTATGCTAATGGCTCATTACAGGAGAGCCCAATCTTTTGCATGTGTGTACTCGTTAATACGCAGGAGTTCAAATGAAAAACAGAGCTAAAACTACTTTAACTGCTTCGGAAAAAAAAAGGAGATGTAGCTGACATTTGCACCATCTCTAAAATCTGTGACATCCCCTCGGTCTAAATCAATCACCCCGACCCGGAGCCGGAGCCGTAATCATCCAGAAGTCACCGTGCCAACTTTTGAGTCATGTGTCACATTCTGCAAAGCATGCAAATCACTCCAGGCCAGTTCGCTGGGCTGATAAATCAGCGCTGCCTTTCTCCACGAGCCAGTCAAAGCAGGGCAGGGGTAAAAGGGCTGGGGGGGGGCAATAAGTCTCCCCCACAATGAGTAGCACATGTTGCTGCACACTGGGTGGGGGTCGGTGAGGTCAGAGGGGATGTGTGGGTTAATAATGAAGTGAGCGAGATCTGCCCCAGTCCGTGGAAGACCAGTGGCTCATTCATTCCCCAGAGAAGGAGAAACGCCATTACCACAACAATGTAATGGCGAGGACCGTGAGGAGAGGGAGACTGATGGTAGCCCTAAACTGTTGGGTCAGAGGTCACCGGATGAGGTGATAAAGACGTCATTTCTATTATTATTAGGAGTATTAAATGGTAAATGGACTGCATTTATATGGCACTTTTCTAGTCTAGCGACCGCTCAAAACACTTTACAGTGTACGCCTCACATTTACCCATTCACATACATTCGCACACTGATGGAGGAGGCTGCCATGCGAGGTGCCAACCTGCTCATCAGGAGCAGTTAGGGGTTCAGTGTCTTGCTCAAGGACACTTTGACACGCCGATGATCGAAGCAGCGACCTTCCATTTACTAGACGACCCGCTCTACCTCCTGAGCCATGCCTCCTCCTAAATATAGTAGTGGTATGATAAGCACTTCTTAATACAGGAAAATAATAAAACATTGAAAATACATACAGGTATGATATAAAAAGGCTGGCTGACAGTAATTTAATATATTATGTTACATTATGTTTTGCATGTAGGGCACGTTGCAGCATGCCCTACACTGACTGTTTAAATTATGTATTTTGTAGTTGTCTTGTAATGCGTCGGCACCAACTGAAGGGGTGAAACGCCCTGTATAAAAATAGATAGCTTAAAAGAATAGGTTGCTTCGACAAACTCGTTAAAGTTGTTTCTTTGTGATTTCATTCTATCCACTGATTTGTCTCTTGCATCTGCTGTCATTCCTCAGCATGCCGTGATCGTCTTGATTTAATTACAAGCTAATGGCTGAAAACAATTGCTGAGATGTTTTTATGGAACTAGGCTCTGGTCTCTACCAATATATATATAATCCAGTGATTCAAGTAAATTTTTTATGAGACAGTACAAGCCTGTTTCATGCCATAAGCAATCATCAGCTGTCAATAAAGTCACATGGGAAAGAACATACCATTATCATTATTATGTCATAAAGAATTTGACTATATATATATATATATATATATATATATATATATATATATATATATATATATATATATACACTACCGTTCAAAAGTTTGGGATCACCCAAACAATTTTGTGTTTTCCATGAAAAGTCACACTTATTCACCACCATATGTTGTGAAATGAATAGAAAATAGAGTCAAGACATTGACAAGGTTAGAAATAATGATTTGTATTTGAAATAAGATTTTTTTTACATCAAACTTTGCTTTCGTCAAAGAATCCTCCATTTGCAGCAATTACAGCATTGCAGACCTTTGGCATTCTAGCTGTTAATTTGTTGAGGTAATCTGGAGAAATTGCACCCCACGCTTCCAGAAGCAGCTCCCACAAGTTGGATTGGTTGGATGGGCACTTCTTGCGTACCATACGGTCAAGCTGCTCCCACAACAGCTCAATGGGGTTCAGATCTGGTGACTGCGCTGGCCACTCCATTACCGATAGAATACCAGCTGCCTGCTTCTGCTCTAAATAGTTCTTGCACAATTTGGAGGTGTGTTTAGGGTCATTGTCCTGTTGTAGGATGAAATTGGCTCCAATCAAGCGCTGTCCACTGGGTATGGCATGGCGTTGCAAAATGGAGTGATAGCCTTCCTTATTCAGAATCCCTTTTACCCTGTACAAATCTCCCACCTTACCAGCACCAAAGCAACCCCAGACCATCACATTACCTCCACCATGCTTAACAGATGGCGTCAGGCATTCTTCCAGCATCTTTTCATTTGTTCTGCGTCTCACAAACGTTCTTCTTTGTGATCCAAACACCTCAAACTTGGATTCATCCGTCCACAACACTTTTTTCCAGTCTTCCTCTGTCCAATGTCTGTGTTCTTTTGCCCATCTTTATCTTTTTCTTTTATTGGTCAGTCTCAGATATGGCTTTTTCTTTGCCACTCTGCCCTGAAGCCCAGAATCCCGCAGCCGCCTCTTCACTGTAGATGTTGACACTGGTGTTTTGCGGGTACTATTTAATGAAGATGCCAGTTGGGGACCTGTGAGGCGTCTGTTTCTCAAACTAGAGACTCTAATGTACTTATCTTCTTGCTCAGTTGTGCAACGTGGCCTCCCACTTCTTTTTCTACTCTGGTTAGAGCCTGTTTGTGCTGTCCTCTGAAGGGAGTAGTACACACCGGTGTAGGAAATCTTCAATTTCTTAGCAATTTCTCGCATGGAATAGCCTTCATTTCTAAGAACAAGAATAGACTGTCGAGTTTCAGATGAAAGTTCTCTTTTTCTGGCCATTTTGAGCGTTTAATTGACCCCACAAATGTGATGCTCCAGAAACTCAATCTGCTCAAAGGAAGGTCAGTTTTGTAGCTTCTGTAACGAGCTAAACTGTTTTCAGATGTGTGAACATGATTGCACAAGGGTTTTCTAATCATCAATTAGCCTTCTGAGCCAATGAGCAAACACATTGTACCATTAGAACACTGGAGTGATAGTTGCTTGAAATGGGCCTCTATACACCTATGTAGATATTGCACCAAAAACCAGACATTTGCAGCTAGAATAGTCATTTACCACATTAGCAATGTATAGAGTGTATTTCTTTAAAGTTAAGACTAGTTTAAAGTTATCTTCATTGAAAAGTACAGTGCTTTTCCTTCAAAAATATGGACATTTCAATGTGATCCCAAACTTTTGAATGGTAGTGTACATATATATATATTGCTTATGGCATGAAAAAGGCTTGTACTGTCTCATAGAAAATTTACTTGACTAACTGGATTATATATACACATTATATATACATATATTTATTTATTTTGAGATACTTTATTGATCCCTGTGGGGAAATTACGCTATGCATTAACCCATCCCAGCTGTGTAGCTAGGAGCAGTGGGCAGCCACCGTGCAGCACCCGGGGACCAACTCCAGTTCGTCTTGCCATGCCTCGGTCAGGGGCACAGACAGCAGTATTAACCCTAACATGCATGTCTTTTTGATGGTGGGGGAAACCGGAGCACCCGGAGAAAACCCCCCGCAGACACGGGGAGAACATGCAAACTCCACACACAGAAGGACCTGGGATGACCCCCAAGGTTGGACAACCCCAGGGTTCGAACCCAGGACCTTCTTGCTGTGAGGCGACAGCGCTAACCACTGGGCCACCGTGCCGCTCATACTATATACTCCTTAAAAGTAAGAGTTTATTTATATAGCATCTTTTTAAAACAAAGTTACAAAGTGCTGCACCGGATACAGATACAGAAAAAACAAACATACACATGCAGTTATATACAGAAAAGTAAAAATTACAGCCCCATTACAGGGAAGGCAATTTGGTAGAGATGGGTTTTGGGTTCTTTAAAGCTGTTTACAGACTCCGCTGATCTTACAGAGGGGAGGGGGGCTGTTCCCGAGGGATGGGGTCCTTACGGCAAAAGCACAGTTACGCTTGGATTTGCAGAGCAACCAGGGTATAAATGAGAGACCCTAGTTGGAAGATCTAAGCGGTGGAGCAAGGATGCAAAATTTCGGAAATGTATAAAGGGACAACACCATGTAGGGCCTTGTATGTATCAAGTATCTTGAAGTCTATTCTATAACCTACTGGGCGCCAATGAAGGGATGCGAAGGTTGGTGTGATGTGGGATCTGAGATAGGTATTGGTTAGCAGCCTGGCTGCAGCGTCTTGCACGAGTCGCAGGTGGGACAGGGCTGCTTGGCTGAGACAGGAGAAAAAGAGCATTGCAGTAGTCAAGGCGTGAAAAAATTAGGGTTTGGATTAGTAATTCAAGATCTCTGGTTGAGGGCATTGATTTGATTTTTGCGATGTTCCGGAAGTGGACAAAGCAGGTTTGCACAAAGGTCAAAGGGTACAGGTGTCAGCAGAAAGGACTGGTGATGCCTCAAAAGTCCTGTCAGAGGAGGATTTCAGATCGCGCAATGTACAGTGGCAGCCATATTGTTTCATTTCATTTACGTTGTGAGATGTAAATATACAAATATACAAATGCAATAACACAAGAAACCTTGATAGTTCGACTGGTCAGGTTTGCAAATATTTCCCCCAACTGAACACCAAAGTCATGTCCATCTAAGTGCTTCACATTTGAGACTATTTGGGATGGGTTCAGTTTTTATAATAACTGGGTGATAGTACAACATGTAAACTGCATGTTGTCGCCATAGGAATGAAAATGAGCATTATGGCTTTCAGTAGTTTGACCAAGTTGGATCATGTAACATGCAGAGGGAGTAGTTTAGGGCCAGGAATCAAACTATATGGTGCTGGGTAGGTGGTTTGTGATGAGGAAGATGATGTATTAGTCACTCGGGGCCACACAGGAAACCATACAACTACGATGTAAGCTGACCTCATTTCCGAGACGGTGCTTTAACTAATGGTGTCGAACGCAAAACCTAAATGCAAATGAAAATGAATCATTCTGTTATCAGAAACACACAAAAAAGGCTACTTGATGGGCAATTACTACTTCCGGAAAAACGTTATATAAAGAGGTAGCCTGAGACTGAGACCTATAATTACTTAAGATTTAAGAGGATCCAGGGCATCTTCATCAGGATGAGCTGAATCACTTCGGCTTTTAAAATGAAGGGAATTGTGCCAGGGGCTGTACAGCTGTTGGCAATTGATAAAACACTTGAAAACTGGATGAAGTGCCTCTTTGGGCACTGAGAAAGTATAAGATCTAATGGTCAGGTGGGCGATCCCATGTGAGATAAGAGGACCGTCAAAAGCCAGAGGTTATCAGCGGGTTCAAAACAGCTCAACATAGCTGGCACACACATCCTCTCGTGAGGTTTAAGATTTAAAACTAGTCGAGCAACCAGTTTTATTGGTACCACCTGCAGCATCTTTCACACTGAATGGGAATATTAAGTTATGGCAGGGGTCAATATTCTTCATCCTGATAAGTCCACATTAACCTCTGATCATTAGCTGCCTTCAGGCATTTTATTGGAGACTTTCAAGAATGACTTAAGAGTTTTGGGATTTCCTCTCCCAGCTACATTTTTTTTAAATGCATTTATCTAATTTAGTCTGAACAATCACTGCTTATATTGTATTCATATCAACTATTCATTTCCATATTTGATTTGATTCAAAAGAAAATCAATAAGTATATCGTGTGTGGATATTATGGAGGTGAGCTGATAGCTGCAATGTGTTTCTGAGGCCACTTAATGCTCTTAAAGTCTGCATACTGCTGATGCCTCACACACACACACACACACACACAAAGCCCCTCCCCTTGTATGAACTCTCAAGTTTGATTGATGAGGAAATAGATGGCAAATTGCAGTGTCCATCCTGATGGATGACATCATTTGGCCCAATGTGCTGATAATGTATGCCAAACAAGCTTCTTCCCTCCCCCCCTCCCTCACTCCATCCCTCTTTCTGCTTACAATTGATCACTGGGAGTTTGAGGCTCTTTCGCACACCAGTCACCTTTGAATTTAATGTACGAGGAAGGCGAACAGTCGACACAGGTCTCTACTGCCCGGCCTCTCTAACCCCCCCCCTTCCCCTCCCCCTCCACTCCCCCATCCATCTTTATCTAGAGGGGCCCAGCCCATAACAGATGCGGTGGCACTCTGTTTGTTTATCCTCTCATGCAAACAATCACAGAGTGTTAAATGGACATTCTGCTGTAGATGGATGATTGTTTACACAGGATCAATTACTGTCAGCGTCTAAAAGGAGAGTTGTTTAAAGAGAGACTAACGGAGACGGGCAGTGATTGTCAACCCTTGACATTTTCACTCAGTGTTCGCCCTCGACATCTGACGAGAGGCGACTGCTCTTGTCATCAGCGTTCCATTTCAAGTCAGCACGTTTGTCAGGGAATTTTGTATAATCCTGCTTTTATCACCGAAAAAGAAATGCTGCACGAAAAGTGACTGGAAAAAAATACTGAACTTACTTTTTATGAAGACCATGCTAAAACTTTGAGATGTATTTTAAAATGTCTGGTCGGCGACGAGGATTGGCGGTGGTGGGGGTTGCTGTCACATCCACTGGCACAGGAGAGCTATGCATATTCCTCAATCAAAATTCACGACCCTAACGCGTGTAAACAGCTTTGCCAGGTCTTGTTTTCCCAGAGGCTTATCTCGTGGAAGCCATCCAAGCGCCACCTCATATTCAAATGTGTTGACAGGTGAGGAGGAGGAGGGGGGGTTTGGAGATGACTTGATTGATGGGCCAACGGCACGCAGCGGCGGTTGAGTTTATGGGCCAGAGCAAATCTGAATATTGAGAATGTGGCCATGGTGTCACACTCACCATATTAAGAATTATTTGACAATGCATTATGTTGGAGGTCTGTCGCACAGAGGAGATGAACACATCCTCCCCCGTGGCTGGAATTACAACCCGCCACGCAGTGAGTAGCAGTCCTCCACCCCTTTTTATGAATGCTCTGTGGGCTACTTTGACACAGGGCATACAGACAGGGGCCATCCTCAGTTAATCAGAGTTAGTGACTGCCAAAAACAAATATCAATTTTATCAGTATGCATGGATTCCACTGTTGGCTTTGCACCCATGCATTCTATACTGTTGACCATACTGGGGACATCCACTAGTTCCTGTCACGATTTTTGAACTTGACTGAGTAACTGCGTCATGTCACAAATATGACCAAAAATTGATGGTGGATATATTGGATACATCACCGCTTCCGGTGTGGGAAGATGGCGGCATGAATTCACATTTGCAGCAGCCTCACCCACTACCGATTATGCAGTGTCTTTGTCCACATCGAAGTTTGTGTCACTGTGTGAAGTTTTTATTTTTATTTTGATCGTCAATTTCGCTTGGCGGGGAGAGCTGGCGTTGGATCAGCTTAGAGAGCGTGGTCTGCTGCGTCCTGTGGGCCCAGGGATCACGGCCCTGCCCGGAGCTGTGCCCGAAGAGGAAACATTTGAGGATGGTCTGACAGGATGCGGAAGCGGGGCATGCTAAGCTAACTGCTAGCCCACGGCCCTGCCTGAGAGGAAACACTGAGGTGGTCTGGTAGCGGCCTCGCCTAGCGTTGACAGTGCCGTGTTTTTGTCTGCATCTGCGTCGTCATGTGGACTGCGGGCGAGATGTGTTGAAGGTGTCAGGCTGGTGGGGAGAGCTAGTGTTGGATCAGCTGAGGGAGCTTGGTCTGCTGCGTCCGATGGGCCGAAGGACCACGGCCCTCCCTGGAGCTGAGCCCAAAGAGGAAACACCGAGTGCGGTCTGACAGGACGCGGAAGCTGAGCAGATTAAGCTAACTGCTAGCCCATGCAGACCGGCAGTTCCGACAGTCATCCTGGCTGGCATTCGTTCTCTGGACGGTGGGGTTTTTGGACTGTGTTGTTGGCTGTTTGTGTTTTGTTTTATTTGCTTTGTTCTCTGTTTTTGTATGTTTTTGGTGGTGTTTCTGGAGGTTTTGGATATGTGCTTTTGTCTTTTGTACTGCACTGCTGTGGGCTGGGGGAAACTGAATCTTGTTTCTTTTGTGTACGTAGTACATGAGATGAAATGACAAATAACTCGCTCCCGATTCCTGATTCTTTTAATCCAAATCTCCAGAGGAACTCTGGAAGGGCATGGGTAAGTCTCCACCTCAACCCACGTTGATGTGTCAAACAACAGCCAGCAGGGAGAAAAAAAAGGGAGTTCTCACCTCTTCCTGTTGCTGCAGTTTACGGTTAATTGACAAGTTATTGGGACCATGAACATATCACCCCTTGTTCCTTGTTAGTGAATGGCTTCCACGTGGGTCCACTTTGTTTTGATAGCCGTCGCCGCTGCTCTCTGATGCAGCCTATCTCGGGTGTCTGAGCTCCGCATGACTGTAATGGTAGGCTCATGCGGATACAGGTTGATTGCCGTGCATTGGAGAGGACCTGCGTGTATTTGGTGTGCAAGTGATCTTTGACAACTAGACACATGCATGCAGGGAGTGCATGTGTGTGCGCGTGCCGCTGGGCACGGGTGTGAGAGGGAAGCTACTCATTACGGAGTGTGAACCTGTTTTATATTTGGACATTTTAATGAGAAGAATCAACTCTGGGGCCATTTCTGTATTCTTTATCTCTAAGCCACACAAATAGTTTCCCTTCAACGTCATCACACTGGAGGTGGTGGTGGTGGTGGTTGTTGTTTTTTTTCCAACCCCCAAGCTTGTGTGTGAGGTGTGCCCTAAGCCCACTACTCTGATATTCATTCACACCCCTCCATAGGTAGAGGAAACAGATCATCGGCAATATAATAACAATCAATGCTTGGACCCCCCAACCCACCACCCGCCCCCCAGTTCTTGCTGCACATCTGCTGCATTCTTCGCGTGTTTGTATATATACTACTGTATGGCTATATAGTGTTCTCTATGTGTACTCTGTGAGCTATGTTTTTTTTCCCCCTCTGGGGGTCTCTTTGGCTGACCCCCCACCCTCCCCACACACCCAACACCCCTCTTTCTCTGAGGACGGCCAGCTAAGAACCAAGCAGAATATCAAAGAGCGGGAGGGCACAGGCAGGCCACTGGGTTTCTGGCAAAATCATCTCAATAAATAAATATCACAAGACACCGCCGGTGGGCAACGCTTTGATGTGAGGGGGTTGAGCCCCATTCTGTCTTTTCTCTCCCACTCTTTCTCAACCTCAAAACAGACACCTCTCCTCTTGTATCTTTACTCACCCGCCAAACCGCAACCACTTGCTCTGACAAAATGGCCCATGCATTTGCACCTCTCTCAACATTTCGGCAGCGAGCACCGAACGTTGAGGAGGTCGGTAGTTTTGCTCTGAGGAGATGAGTTGGGAGTAGCACGGATGTGCTCCAACAGATCCAGGGGCTTTGGACTGGTTAAATAGACTCATCAGCATTCATTGAAATGACGTAATTGTCCTCTGCAATGAATTAAGGGGCCTTGAAGGTAAAGCAAAGTGTTGACGTGTAGAAAGTAGTTTCTGTTGTCCACTTTGCTCAATTTTTTTTTTCCGCAAAGTCAGATTGTTGTATAGAAATAGTGGCCTATGTCTGTCTCGCTGTATGTGAACCATTCTTCTGTTTTGTGGCAAAGTCAGTAATACGTATGCAAATGACCTACAGCAACTCATAACGAAAAGACAGGAGGTGGAGGTGGCAGAGTTGAAGATGCTAAGATTTTCATTGGGAGTGATGAAGAGGGACAGGATTGGGAATGAGCATATTAGAGGGACAGCTCAGGTTGGACGGTTTCGAGACAAAGCAAGAGAGACAAGAGTGAGATGGTTTGGACATGTGTGGAGGAGAGATGCTGGGTATATTGGGGGAAGGATGCTGAATATGGAGCTGCCAGGGGAGAGGAAAAGAAGGCCAAAGAGGAGGTGTATGGATGTGGTGAGGGTGGACATGCAGGTGGCTGGTGTGACAGAGGAAGATTCAGAGGACAGGAAGAGATGGAAATGGATTGTCCACTGACGGGAGCAACCAGAAGTAGTGGCAGTAGTAGTAGTCGTAGTAGTCAGTAATACCATATGCAAATGACCAACAGTAATTCAAAGTGAGAGGTAATAGGATGAAAGACTTTTATCGATAGGTATATCTAAATGTCTCCCCACCATTTCCCCCCAAAATAAAATATCCATTTACCCCAGTCTCATTACACTCAACACTTTTGCAACACTCAGTCTGATTACAATAACGGCTTCATTAATGAAAATGACATCATCATCTGCTATTTCAACAGGTTACGGCATAGTTAACAAGACATTTGGGAGAGCCATCACTAGACAAAATTTTTATTTCAGCAAAAAAAAAAAAAATTTGCTGAGGGGAATCTCCTGATGCAGTTTTGTCCAGTTTGTTCAAGGGAATTGCAAAGTAATTGCCGGTTGTTGCCTCAGTCTGTCACCACACTCATTTTGTTTGGTGTTTGACCCTCAGGGATGAAACACAATATCTTTCTTTTTATGGACAAGTGTACACATAGGACAATAATGACTTTTCTTATATTGTGACCTTCCACATCCTTACGTCTGCAAGTGCACACTTGAGCATTGAATGAAGCTGACCGCTGTAAGTATATAAAAATCTGACACAATCCGCTCACACATGGTAAATGGACTGCATTTCTACAGCGCTTTTCTAGCTGCAACAGCCACTCAAAGCGCTTTACAATCAATGAATGCCTCATTCACCCATGCATACACACACTCGTACACCGACGGCAGCGTCAGCCATGCAAGGTAACAACCAGCTCACCAGGAGCAATTAGGAGTTGGTAGTCTTGCTCAAGGACACCTCGAGGATTGAACCAGCAACCCAGTTATGAGGATTAATTGCTCATAGCGGTATAGTTATGGGGCGACCTCGTCTACCTCCAAGTCACTGTTGCCTGACATACGCGACAAAACTATTTTTTATTGTGTAAAAAAAAAAATCCTGCAGTATAACAAGGCAGACTTTAGGGCTTGAGGTAAATTTTTACTTTTTCCGGTCCTTTTTCCTTAGGGTTGCATTTCTTTATCATTTCTAATAAAGAAAACGACTACAACAGCAAAGCCAATGTCATCTCAATGGAAGAAGAAAGTGGAAAAATTGGATCAGTCTTTTAATAACCTTGCTGATCAAACGCCCAAGACGAGATTTGAATGGCTCAGAGATTATGTACTTTTCTCCATGAGGCTGATCACTGATAAGTTTATGCAGCTCATCTACACGCCGTCACATGTAAACCAAGTCAGGATCTGAGCTAAATCTGAATAAGAGTATCTTGTTAGCCCAGTGTATACCACTTAGCTGCACATACGTATACAAAGTAGTTAGTGTGACTCTGCTCTTGGTTCTTGGTTGCATGTCGTGCCACTCTCTCACCTAGCTTTTCATTTTTCCACTGCTGTGAACTGCCTAACACAGACGGAAAAATGACAAATATCTTTTTCAAAAGATAACAGCAAATGAAACCTAGTTTGACCCTGACCCCCATGTCTACTGCAGGCTTCAGGTGTTGGAAATGGCCCTATGAATGAATGAATGAAAATGCCATAACCTTAATGAGTGAAACTTCTGTCTGACAAAAGGACAAATAAGCCAGGGGGCAGCCGGGTAGAGGAGTGGTCTATTCTGTTGCCTACCAACACGGGGATCGCCGGTTCGAATCCTCGTGTTACCTCCGGCTTGGACGGGCGTCCCTACAGACACAATTGGTCGTGTCTACGGGTGGGAAGCCGGATGTGGGTGTGTGTCCTGGTCGCTGCACTAGCACCTCCTCTGGTCGGTCGGGGCGCCCGTTCGGGGGGGAGAGGGAACTGGGGGGGAATAGTGTGAGCATCCCACGTGCTACGTCCCCCTGGCGAAACTCCTCACTGTCAGGTGAAAAGAAATGGCTGGTGACTCCACATGTATCGGAGGAGGCATGTGGTAGTCTGCAGCCCTCCCCGGATCGGCAGAAGGGGTGGAGCAATGACCGGGGCAGCTCGGAAGAGCGGGGGTAATAAGCTGGATACAACTGGGGAGAAAAGGGATAGAAAAAAAAATATCAAAAAAATCAAAAATAAGATAAGCCAACATCCTGCAGTTGAATTTGTAATCTTGTAGTCCTTAATCGGTATCTTAATTATTGTCATCTTCAACTGAAACATTAATGCAACTTGCTAATACTCCAGAAAAGACAACAGCACAATTAAGTAATTGATTTCATGAAGTATTACCTCCCATAACAACCTGGACTACATGTGTCCTGGTTTTGCATATTCACACTGAACTGAAACTCCCTCTGGATGAACAACATAGGCAACATCACAAACTATAAACGCACAATCCTGATGACACTCAAAGAAATGGAAATCACCCGTATTTAATTTCTGGCTGATCTCTATTGACGGTACATACGTACACCACATATGTAGCTGGGACCACACCTACTCCACCTAAAGGCCGAATCCCACCGAACTCATCAAAGCATGCTTAACATGGACCCTGCTTTGTGGACACTGTTTTTCACTTCACTATCGTCTTTTCTTTTATTGTATGTGTGTGTGTGTATTTGCATGAGGGGATGTATTGCATGAATGTGCATGCAAATGTGTTAAGTGGATGTTTTTTTGTCTTTTCTTTCTTTAATCTATCCAGGTTGTTTACCCAAAAACAACCTTTGCATTTGCATTTTAGGAAAAGTTCCACCTTAACACAGTCGTTGAAAAACAGTCTCGTAATATAGTGATACGGCTGACACTTTGAAAAGAGGATGAAGGATGTAAGGGGTGGATAGCCTGGGGGGTAGAACGTAGGTACATTAAGCTCAGCAAGTGGTCAATAATGCTTAGCCTCTCACTATTGAGAGGCAATTGAGAGAAGTGCGAGTGTGTGTGTGTGTGTATGTGTGGTGTAAGTGTGTGTGTGCACACGTGACTTATGAGGTTCGGGGGTTAAAACGTGTATCTCATGGGAAGACGTTATTGACTGTTGAACAGCCCAAATTAATTTTCAACAAGCCTCCTCAGTTGGACAATGGGGGTGAATTATTGTTGCAGAGGGAGGGCCTCGTGCACTTTACCCCAGGGTCCACTTAATGACCGCCCGGTTCACCTCCCGACAGGCTTTCACTTCAGAGGAACTATATCACTATTCCTCCGTCGTCATCGCCTCTCTGTCGCAGATGGGTGAATCGGGACGATCGTTTCTCTAATTACAGTGAACCGTGCGCATCCACTTTGTATTTTAACACAGGGGCTAAGCCGACTGTAAAAACGGCCCTTTTCATTGCCATTGTCTCTCTTTTCTCCGGTTCTTTTTTCTTTTTCCTGATGACATTGAGAGCAGTCATTATTTCCAAAGCCTCACCCTCGTATGGATTTAAATGTGCCTGTGGAGTTGGTGTACCAAGGCTGAGGGAGTCAAGCAGCTGAGCTAAACAAAAGGCCTCATTGTTAATTTGAGCATCCCGGCTTATTAGTTTGGTTTTGATCTGCTGGAGGCGGCCGGGTGTCATCTCATCGCTTGTTTTCCCCTCTTCCCACTTTGAATGGTACAAGTGACAAAAGGCCTCCCACACACAGTAGCTAGCACAGTGTGATCACTGCACGCTGAGACACGGGGAGGTGTCAGCACTAATCTCCTTTAAAATGGCTCTGTTGTCTTACATCCGATGCTCGCAGCACATCCTTGACGCCGTAATTGTGTCTACTGCGCGAGACTCGCCGTCCCACTTTTGCACCACTTTTTCGTTTCATATCGCGAGCGCGCCAAGTGACGTTACAGTGCATTGTACTTGACTTAGGAGTTGGAAATTTGGGGAAATGCCTCCACCTGCGGTTCTCAAGACACATCAATGTCTTGCCTCCTCTCTAATTTCCCCGGCGCTAAAGGAGGTAATGAGAAACGCTGCACGCTATTAAAACAATCTCTTCACATTGTCAACCTCGGGAAAAAAAAACCACCTTGTTAAATGCACACTCAGGGAACGTGATTGATTGTTGAATCTTGTAAAAGCCGAACAATATTCATTGATGATTCCTTTCAGGCTGCCATGCGCAACTCCTGGTAAAGAAATTAAAGCTGATATTGGTGCTTTATTTTCCAGGAAGAAGCCATGTTTTTCTTCTGCTGCTGGAAAAGAGACTAGCTGCTGTTACTTTTATTCTAGTATTTGATTATGGCGATATATTTAGTTCATGTCCCTCCCTGTGTGTTAGTACCGTAGACTCTGTGTATTGTGGCGCCGTGAGATTTTACTCCCAGCATTTACAGACTTATTCAGGGACAAATGTTGATCTCGCCGGGTGGGTCCACTTGTGTGAGATTTGTGGTCTTACAGCTCCAAAAATATGATGGAAAGGGCATTCACACAATGAAACTTGACCTCGCATCAAACCACTGTATTATTTTTGCTTATGTAAATATTTGCGTGTTTTTATATATTCATTTTTGTAAGACAGTTGCTCTTTAAGACATATCACCCCCCCTCCTTTCCTCCCCAATCTGGCATGTCCAATTCTCTCTTCTTCTAGATCCCACCTTTGTATGACTCCTACGGTTTTTGGAGAGGGCGATGACTTCCACATGCATCCTCCGATACAAGTGGAGCCAGCCAACCGCTTCTTTTCACCAGCTGCAGGTTTCTCCAGGGTATCATAAGACATGCGAAGGCCCAAAGTATTTCTCCCAGATCCACCTGCAGCTGTACAGATGCTCCGACACCTGTAGGTGGCCGCTAGCTGTAACCTTTTCCGGATCCCCACTCGGGAGTGCTGCCAATTGCATTCCCTGCGACGCCGGGCTAAACCCGTGTCAATAACAGGATTCAGGAAAAAAAAAAAACCTTAATGTTGATGATGCTTGTGTAATAGTCAGGGTTCATACGGTCATGAAAAACTTGGAAAGGTCTACATTTGAAAAGACAATTTCTAGGTCAAGTTTTTGAAAAGTTGTGGCAATCTGAGTAAAGCGGCATCTAAAGATGGATTTACCAATTTGAAAATACAGTTAACACTAGATGGAACCGTTGTAGCGAAGCTTTAAAATTTCCGTTGTGTGTGTGTTTGTGTGTGCAACGGTTTGTCTCAGTGTGATTTACATGTGTCTTCACTGGCTAGCTTCACTGTCGGTTAGCTTGGAATATTTTGGACAGAATACCATGCAAGTGCAGTTACAACATTCAGTGGCCTCAAATAGACAAGTACAGAATATCACTTGCAAAAATTGTTGAGAGGAAAGTTGCTCATAAACAGGTCAGTCTATATTTGAAATATAGACTGACCATCACATCATATATAGTGTTAAAATACACCTATTCAGTGGCAGCTCTAAAAAATTGTTTCTCTTGGTTGTGGAAATTAAGCTAAGAGTTATGGAGATGTCATGGAAAAGCCATTGAGAACCATCGGTGAAAAAGTGCATGAACTCTGAATAACAAACGCCCTCTTTCAGACATCTCTGAAGACATCTTGGTTCAAACAAATTGTCGTGGTACAATCTAGTGAAAAATGCCTCCGTTAGATTTGGTCTCAGTCTGGCCTCTCCTCTGCAAAATGTTTCAATATGGTCCTTCAGAGAAGTGTGGTTGAGTCTGAACATTTATAAGTGGTGGGATGGGTCTTGAACTATAGAACTGCAGCGGTCTTGTTACTGAAAAAAAATTTTTTTTGACTTGAATACAGGGGACAAGGAATCATAGGAAACAGATTAAGAGTTCATACCTCCACTATAACCTTTGACCTATTGAAAGAACTGTAGGCTAGATTGACATTAAAAACTTAGATTGCCCTTAAAAGGCCAAAATAATGCAAAATATTGTGTCTTTCTAAGATTTAATCTTTGATCCCTGGCCTCATGGTGTCAGACTTGTAATGCCAACAGTAGGATCTTAATGGAGAAGACCTTGCTTAAATCAGAGCAGATGCTTTATGGTGACAGCGGTTTATGATATCACATGGGATAAGCAAGGTTTGCTCAGTCAAATCACCTCCCATACAGGACAGAGGCTGTGAAGAAGAGGATGCCAGCCACTCTATTATTTCAAGATTAACGAAGGATAGAGATACAGCGGTTTGGCATTTGAAAAAAAAAGCCGTTTGGTGTTGTGGAATTTTCAACTCCTAATCCCTCAGCAGGGAACTCGGTTGCAGTTTTACTGCGGTATTTCGTAATCATGGGAGCGGGCCCGCGGCTGAGGTAGTTTTCCCAAGGTCACAGCCCGGGCTGATGAGGAGCAGAGCTGTCTTCATGCATCTGGACTTCATTATGGGAGGCTGGAACATTGCTCTCCTAGCATTCCTAGCTATCTGCCGAGAGAGATGGTAGACGGCCTCAAAATCCAACACGAGGGAAGTTGCCTTCCATCTGTCCTTGTGTAGGACATTCACCTTCCCGCTTCCTCTCAATTTCCTTTTTCTTCCGAATTCTACAAACTTTATCTCGAAGTCTGCCCTCTGATATTCTATGTGTTTATGGTGAGTCCATGCTTGGCATACTTGTCGAGACTGGAGTGCAGATTGAAGCCTTCAATATTACTTTATTCTCAAACCTGCTTCACATGGATGACATCCCCAAGTTCCATCACTCCTGCCTTTCTCTTTCCTGAGAAAGTTTCTGTTTCCTCTCCCATGCCTCAGCGATGCCCTGGATAAGTCAGCGCTAAGTCAGAGCTCTCCCTCTCTCACCCCCAGGACAGAGAGCACCTAGCCACATGCCTTGTAGGCTCGCCAGGGGCTCTGTGCCTCTGAACTGACTGATTGCCACTCAGGGAATGAAAAAGAAAAAAAAATACCATACCGATGCCATTGCTTCATTTCCTGGCATGCGTGTAAATAGGGAGCACATCAAAGTGGCACATCTTCCTCATTCCTTGCTTGCTGGTTGTCCATCGTGCCAGATGATGACCATCTTCTTCTATTTGTGGGTCCTTTGAGGACTCAGATAGCAGAAGATACCTGCGCAGAGATGGTTTTTAAAGTGGCATGGGGGGTGCGCTTCTCCCAACGCCACATGACTTGATTGTAGAGGAGATGGTTCCGATGGCAAGGGGGATCCCTAGACGACCGGCACCTCCACACAACTGCAGGGAGCTGCCGGAAATCCAGTTTTTCGGAAACCGCCTCGAAGCGTGCCGCCACAGCTTGCTTTTCTGTTGGGGTAAGCTCCCTTAGCCTTATGTCTTCCAGACTCACCCACAAGGCAGCGGGGCAGTGGTTGATAGGTGCCAGGGCGTGTCCACCAGGGTGGGCCTGCACACCATATCTCTGGGGCCCACTGCTGCTCCGAGATCCCCTGCCAAGTTAGCCTGGGGCCGCAAGACCCCAGTTACCATGTGTGGCCACGGGGAGGCCTGGCAGGAGTCTTGGTGAAGGAGAGGCTATGTACTGGCAAGGGAAGGCTTACACGCTAGGACGCTTCCCTATTTGCCACAAAGGCTAGCCAGCGGCAGCAAGCTAAGGGCAGGAAGGACACAAGCGGGTTGGAAGAACACATGCACCTTCCCTCCAACTACACACTGCTGCACTAGACGCATCACAACACCCTGTGTGTATGTACACACACACACACCCTCATTCCACCTACTACACTCCACACCCTCACTGAGCCACCCCCAATCTATACCCCACCCCCAGAATACCCCAGCTATGCGCTCCCCTCTCCATGTCAACCTGCTTCCCTCCCTCACCCGTTGTAAATTTTGCAGATGAAATCAAAGAGACTAATTTTCGCTGGTGCATCAGAAGCAGTGCACTGGACCGTGTGGCTAAGAGGAAAAATCAATGTAGCCCTAAGTGGAAGATCAAACTCAATATGTAGGTTTGGATTGAGCCACGGTGTCTTCATTACACCAGATAAATCTGTTCTCCGACTCTCTGATGTGTGTGTGCACACGTGCATGTGAACACAGGTGTGTGTGTGAGTGGGTCAAGAGGAGGGTATTCTTGGGTTTGTTGGGAGGACGTGCACACAAGGTTACAGTGGCTTTATTTACTCATTGTGTGGAAAGGTATATACTTATAGAGCGAAATGTACTTTCCAAACAGGCAATCTTTATTCATGTATGGCAAGCCTGAAGGGGTGAAGGTGTCGGGCTGTTACATGCCGTTCTAAACGAAGAGTTCAAGTTGCACACACAGTAGCACTGACTAACCTACTCGGTGCAGTACATGATATGTATTATGACAGCAGCCATCCTTCACCTTTCATCAATCAAGCCTGTGATGACAGCATGTAAAAAGATCTTTGTAGGGTGAGTGGGTAAGTCCAGTATGTACTGTACCGCCGTTAAAGTATAGACCATTTTACACATGTGCTTGTTATTTTATATTATCATTAGCTATAATTTATTGAAATGGGGGGGGGGGGGGCTCTTGCTTTGTTTGTGACGGACACTAGTAAACACATTTTCTAGCTCCATTTGAAATGTTTTTGCTGGACCTTGTTCCATATCAAGGAGCAGCAGGGATCCATTATTGATATCTGGCAGGTAAGGTTGCATCACCTTGAGAGTTGCAAAGGTGAAAAACAACATAACACAATTGGGTGATGTGGAGGGTTTTTTTTTGGGTTACTTTTTTTATTTGTTTATTTATTTATTTTTATTTCCCTCTAGTGAGATGTCACTTCAAAAACGGCTCGACCAAGGAGCGTTATTATGCTGGGTGAATGTCACACAGTTACAATAGGCAGCTTAATGAGGTAGTGTGGCAAACTTTCAGGCTGGCCATAATATGAATTATTTGTCAGTGTGTGTGTGTGTGTGTGTGTGTGTGTGTGTGTGTGTGTGTGTGTGTCTTTGCAAAGGGCCGGGTGTAAAGCAGGATGAAGGCAGGCCTTGATGGAGAGATGTGGCACTAGCCTGGGGGCTTGCTCCACTGCGAGGGTAGTTAGCTCGCTGCACACCGCCATCATTAGGGACTAGGGCACAGGCACAGGGAAGGTGACACGCGTGCCTCTAGTCAGACAGTAGTACCACATACACACACTACCTGCGCCCAAGCCTCAGCTGCGAACTCTCTCCCTCTTGCTCATAATCGCTCGCCCCTTTCTCTATCTGAAGTGACTTCCACCTGTAATCACTGCATCCGAAGTCCCCGGTCAAAGCAATCTTTAAACAAAACAATAGATCTGGCTATAATCTGAAGAACAGATGAAGTCTTCACAGTGACCACGCAGGTGGTCTTGTACTCTATAGTCAACGTACAAGATGTCTCATGCAACTGAAAACACACACACACACACACACACACACACACACACACACACACACACACACACACACACACACACACACACACCGTACTTTGTGGATTATATCAGTCCTTGTTTCAATCTCTTTGTGTTATGCACAATGATCCCACCGTGGCGCTCTAGTTAATGACCGCTGTGTGAGTTGTTAGGGTGCTTTTTTACATTTACGATTCACCGTTGAGTGAAGTGTGACACAAAAAGTCGAACACAGCCAAATATACTTTTTCATACAGCACCAACTGTAGCTGGCATGCTGCTATTGTGCAGATCCATGACCCGACCTGTGAGCTCTGCGTTGGTTTTAAAATATAAATATCGCTCTACTGTTGCTGGAGAGCAGGTTTATGAGGCCGACTGGAGCAGACCATTGATGCTCACAGCTGAACGTTGCATAAAGGCTCTGTGTACTTTGGTTTGAATCAAGGCGAATTCACTCAATTGGCGCATCCCTCCACCCCCTGATGTTTGCTTCTCCTCTTAAGAGTTGATTGCTGCCTCCATTGTCCCTTTTATTGTCATCTATTGTAGTGCAAAACACACAATATGGCTTTAAAAGGCTTCAAAATCTTTCTGATTTAATATGGCCCCATCACTCCTTCGCTGTGGGAACACTCCTCCAGGAGAAGCCACAATTGGGATAAAATTGAACCAAATATTCCATTTTGAGTGGAACATCTTATTTGTTTCTCAGATAAAAGACTCTTTCAAGTTGCAGAAAAGAGAAAAACCACTGAGCGGCCACTTCTCATGTGAATCTCCTGCCACCCATAACACAGCCAAAACACTGACTCAACTTTTTTTTCTGTGTACATGCTTTGTGTGTCCAAAATGGCAACCTGCAGCAGTTGCCACTATACCGCTATGAGCAATTAATCCTCAGGTGAAACTCTCAAGTCCTTATCGGCAACTTCTCCAACACGGCCAATGTACTCCCATACTGCCTCTCAGCCAACGGCTACTAAAAAAAGCTTTCTTTTGGGACACTACCTACAATCACTGTGATTCCCGTTGCTGTCCTACACCATCAGCCATCTGTGTAGCATGGTGCTGAGATTTGTCTTCGTTCCAGGTTTGATATTTTGCAAAAGAAGTTGATGATGTCATGTTGGCTCCTTCGATAAATGGAACTTTACAAGGTGCTCAACTCTGACACACAAACAAACACACACAAACACACACACACAAGCACGCACACAAAGAAAAAAAGGCATGGAATTTTTTTTCAACATAGCTCCTTTCCATCCCCTTAAAAGGCATAAGCAGTTGGAAAATGTTCTGACCACATTGAGGCTATCTCCGGTTCCTGCTGCTTTGCTCTGTACAACATCCAAAAGAGCCGACCGTACCGATAAGAGCCTCTGGTCCAGGCTCAAGTCGTCTATTGTCATCATCAGCCCAGTCAGCTATTGCAAAGCACTTTTCGCTGGTCTCCCAGCCCAAGCAAATCCTACCACCCCAGTGAATACAGAACAAGGCTGCACACTTGGTTTCCAACAAGCCAAGATGCGCACATGTCTCACCTCTCTTTGTATCTTTACTATGGCCTCAAATAAACGTGTTATACTTTCAAGCTTTCTGGACAGCTGAAGGAACTGCACTACCATAACTGCAAACACATACTGGCATTTACATTATTGCTCGTCGTCTTTTTTTTTTCCCGTCTCGGGAGGTTGCTGTTTATGTCCACTTCAAAGGGGCTGAGGTCTAGGTACACACTCTCCTCTCAGCTGGTCCCTGCATGATGGACTGGACGCCTGTCTTCCATAAGGGCTGCAGACTCGCCTATTTCATTCAAGACTCTCTTTTTTCTTGGCCGACCTTAATCCTTAAATGGTCTCTTGAGTAGGACTGTGATACCGATTTTTGGCTCTGTTTGTGTCACTATTGGTGATCTACCTGTTGCACACAAAGTAAATACACTTGTGAGAGTCCAAGGACAGGATGTTGTATTACTGTAAAGCCCATTGAGGCAAATTTATAATTTGTGATACTGGGCTATGTCAGCATTTCCCCAACTTTGTGCCCGGGTACAGAGGCATGACAGGGGGGGTGGGGGGGTTGTAGTGCGGAACTACTGTTTTGGCGTCGGAATATTTTTTCACGGCAGAACAATCAACAAAACGTGCTTTCATGAGACAGAGAGCCTGTAGGTTCACAGAATGGAGAGCTATTTGACAAGGACAAAAAGAAAGACAGGCGATGTTTCCGAGACAAACAAGACGAAGTGCTTAGCTGATGGAAATCAACCAAAAACCAAGTTAAGAAAATATGATGAAGCCTATTTTGCTCTTGGGTTCACACTGAATGTGGTGGGAGATGAGGAGAGACCAGTGTGTATTTTATATCTAAAAACTCTGGCAGCTGGTAGCATGAGACCAAACAAATTAAGAAGACACTTAGAGACATTACACCCCAGTCACGTCAATAAGCCACTCGAGTTCTTTCAGAGAAAACTTGGTGCATACTGTCAGCAAGAACACTGCTTTGTAAAATCTACATCAGTGAACAACAAAGCACTAATGGCATCATACAAAGTCGCATGCAAGAAACCACACACATTAGCAGAGGGGCTCATACTTCCCATGGCTTTAGATATGGTGTCAACTATGTTTGATGAGACAAGCGCCGCAAAATTGAAGGCTGGCCCTCCATCCACTGATACAGTTGCAAGACATATATGCAACATTTCAAATGACCCTGAGGAACAACTCATTGAAAAACTGAAAGACAAACGTTTCTCCTTACAAGTGGACAAGGCTACTGACCGCAATAAAGACTACTTGTTTATTGCTTATCTTCGCTTTGTCACGTCAGAGTCACTATGTGAGGATTTGCTGTTTTGCAAGTACGTCCTAAGTAGAGCGACAGCTGATGAGCTCTTTAGGCTTCTTGATTGTTACTTGACAGAACATGGGCTGAAACGGGAGAACTGTGCAGGTGTTTGCACTGATGGTGCACAGACCACGGCAGGGAAAATTAAGGCATTGCAGGCACTAATCAAGAGGGTCTCACCAAATGGGCAATGGATGCACTGTGTCATACACAGAGAAGCGCTAGCATCAAGACAGATAAGCCCTGACCTAAACGAGGTTTTGACCGATGATGTTAGTAAAGTCAATTTCATCAAAATAAGACCCCTGAGAACACAGCTGTTCTCTGCATTTTGTGAGGAGATGGGAGCTGAACATTCAGCTGTGTTGTTTCACAGCGAGGCTAGGTGGCTCTCATGAGGTAAAGTGTTGTCGCAGGTATTTGAGCTCAGAGTGGAAATTCGGATGTTTCTGAAGGAGGAGTGTATGCATGGAGTTGCAAGCAAGTTTAGTGATGAACAATCTCTGATGAAACTGGCCTATCTCAGCGATTTATTTGGAAAGCTGAATGAATTAAATCTTCAGCCTCAAGGCAGAGACAAGCACCTTCCTCACCTGGCAGACAAGATCAGTGCATTTACTCGAAAGCTTGAGATGTGAGGCAGGCGACTTGATCAAGGAAGTACTGTTTTCTTTGAGAATCTGAGTGAATTTTGTGAAACTAGTGATTCTGGAGCCACCACAGGGATTTCAGGTCTTAGGGAGCACATCTCTTCCCTGAGAGGATTTTTTCAAAAATACTTCCCAAACAACAGTGCTCAGTATGACTGGGTGACAGATCCATTCAATGCAGCAGCACCTGCTGATTTTAGCTATGCTGAAGAGGACCAGTTCATTGAGATGACATCTAACTGCACCCTGAGGCTGAGCTTTACAGCTCAGACACTGAGTGAAATCTGGCTTGGTGTGGAGAAGGAGTATCCACTCATAGGACAGAGGGCTGTGGGCATTCTGCTTCCCTTCGCCACATCCTATCTCTGTGAGATGGCCTTTTCTGCTGTTGTCTCACTTAAGACAAAGTACAGATCTAAGCTCAACATTGATCATGACTTGAGAGTTGGAGTATCAAGCCTGCAACCCCATTTTGAAAAGATGTGCAGTGCAAAACAGGTTCATTGCAGCCACTAATGCAGTGATAAGACTTGAGCTCTCACAAATTTACTTGCTCATCGTTTTTCCCAAATATCTGCATTTGTTCTTTTTTGCACAGACTGAACTTTGTTAGGCGGCACGGTAGCGCAGTGGTTAGCGTGGTCGCCTCACAGCAAGAAGGTCCTAGGTTCGAGGCCCAGGGTAGTCCAACCTTGGTGGGTCGTCCCGGGTCGTCCTCTGTGTGGAGTTTGCATGTTCTCCCTGTGTCTGCGTGGGTTTCCTCCGGGGACTCCGGTTTCCTCCCACAATCCAAAGACATGCAAGTCAGGTGAATTGGCTGTACTAAATTGTCCCTAGGTATTAATGTGTGTGTGTGTGTGTGTGTGTCGGCCCTGTGATGGCCCGGCGGCCTGTCCAGGGTGTCTCCCCGCCTGCCGCCCAATGACTACTGGAATAGGCTCCAGCATCCCCGCGACCCTGAGAGCAGGATAAGCGGTTCAGATAATGGATGGATGGATGGATGAACTTTGTTACTGTTCTAGCAAAGTTATTTTTAAATTGTATTTCGTTTTTCTCAGTTTTTGAAAAAACACAGACTGATGTATCAATCTAGTGACAAATGTCACAAAAAGAGGTTTGATAAAATTGAAGTGGAACTTACATTTTTTTATTTGCACAACAGAAATTACTGAAAGAAAAGTAAAAGGATTGTTCATGATCTTGATGTTATTTAAATAAAGGTAAACTTTTGTCACCATTTTGTTGGGGCAGGGGGCATGAACATTTTTCTTCCTCCAAAGGGGGGCATGACAGAAAAAGTTTGAGAACCACTGCGCTATACAAAGAAAACTGACTTGACGTGCACTCTTGTTAATGATGTGATTACTGCTAGTGTGGTAGATGCCTGTAGATTCACACATAAATATATCTGCTAATTACTTACTTCATAACCCAATGAATTACTTATTCTCTTGTAAATTTGAATAAAAGCATTGGTTAAATGAGAATATGGAAAATGTAAATGAGCATGTCTGGAAGTGCCAGAAAGACCTTTTAGATCACGATACTGTTTATCGACAACTGGAAAAACATGCACCTTTAAAAGTTGCATGTGTATAAGAGAAACTTTGAACTGAATATTGATTTGAATGTACTCATAAATTTTTGAGCTCTCTCACCAGCTTGCACAAATTTTGAATAAGTAATTTGTTTTTTTCACACATATGAGTGGTGGTTCGTCAGCTACAGGAAACTAGGTTTGGGCTTTTGGAATAAATCATTCTATAAACTATGATGTGACTTGAATACTCAGATGCCATTGTATTTTAAAGGTGTGATTTGGTGAAAACAACAGACCTAGTGTTATTTCAGTCTTGCCAAGTGTGCAAGCTAGCTCAGGTCAGAAATGATGACATGCAATGAAGTGTTTTATCCTTTTCTTCTTTATTCCTGGAAGAGCTGGCAGAAGTCTTGGCCTTGGCTTCTTTTTTTTTTCTTTAGCAAACAAACAAACCTTTTCAGTGCAGTACAAAAATACATTATGTCAGCAGGTTACATGAGGTACCATCGGTGCTCAACAACCTGACAAAAACAGTATCGATAAAAATATTTAGCAAGTCAGTGATCACTTATTTCATCAAATGGCGTCCAATACAGAAATTTTCACCTGAACTGCAATCTTTGATGAAATTAATTTTTGTGAATGTTGTGAGTGCATGTTTTTGAAGGTTGTACGCCTAATACTTGTACCGTCATGTCAACATGAACATTTGGGAGTATTTTAAGATGTAGCAAAGTCAAAGGAAATTAAAAAGTGTAAATGAACACAGTTATAATGTCTAATACCTTAATATTTACTTTTTTCATATAATTTGTGAGATCATAAGATTCCTATCAGAAAATATGATGTTACTCAATGTTAGTTATTACTTCCACTGCATACCAGCCCCACATTAGGTTATATCGTTTACGCACTACTGTACATATGGTTACATTAAAACTAGTCTTTTTCCCCCCAAACAACATCATACACTGAGTTCATCAGCGGTCACTCGGGGTTGAGTATGACTGTCCTCCTTCTGGGTCTTCAGGTGGGTGCAGAGGCCGATCCTGGAGCCGCATAATGGGAGCACGCCTGCGCGTGAGTGACAGCTTTTTAAGTGGCGTGGCTGATGTGCCTGCAGCCACCATACAGTCCTTGGCACGGGGTGGCCAGAGTCCAACAGCATGGAGAACCAAGACGATTGGGGACCACCCACTGTTGCAGCCTTCATCCGCCTTCACTGCTGTTGTGACCTGGAGACATCCTCCGCCAATCCCGCCATTAAGGTCTTTGTTGGATCATGCTTCATCTGGAACCTCGCCCTTGACCTATCCAACTTGGGAAACCCTACCAGGAGCCAAGCTCCAGACGGCATAGCTCTTAGGATCACTGGTACATGCAAGCTTCTCCACCAGGGCAAGGTGGCAATCCAGAAGACACGGAGTTACATCTGTTCTGTGTACAGTTTATTGTAATCTTTTAGTATGAACTGCAACTTCATATTTGATGGCGTGAATGGTGAGCTAAGTGATATAGTGCTCAATAAGACTTTAATAGATGTGAACACCCATTAATCGCAGCAACACTTCCATCCATTAACATTTGATATTAACGAAGACAACAGCAGGTATAAGAATGTTTACCTTTAAGAGAAAGATTTTATGATTAGTAAGGAGTGAGTTTGTAGTATGAGTGCATTTCATGGATTGATGTATGAGCAACATTGCAACAGAAAAATACATCTGAGGCCCAACAGTTATTTTAGAAATGTTGAGCCAATATATTCATGATCAAAGTCTGCGATTATTTCAAACAGAAAACGAACGACCTTCACACCGAGATCCTTCTTTTGTCTATTGATGTGTGATGAGCAAAAAAAAAAAAAAGCCATTCACATCATGTCTATTAGTGAGAATTTTTGGGATATTAATACTTCGACCAAAATATAAATACCAATATCCATGCCAAAAATACACATGCACACACAACTTGCTTTCCCATACTTGTGAGGACGCCTCATTGACTACATTAATTCCCTAGCCCTTAATCTTAAACAACAGAATAACATCCTCAATCTTAACCCTTAACCCAATCCTAAATCTAACCCCAAATCCTAACCCTGAGACAGACATGCACAGAAGTGAGGACAACCCAACATACAAAAAAATTTCCTCCCTTAGATGGTTAAAAACTCAGATTGGTCCACACAATTGTGGTTGTAAAGAACACACACACACACACACACAATGCTGTCTGCCTTGTACCGCTGTCACCCCCTTCCCTCAATGCCGCAGCAGTTGCCTCCAATCAAAGTCAACTCGTCATGTCATCCAGGGGTCCCAGGCCACTGACAAAGGCATTGCTGAAATAATTAGAGCGCTACATCGTGTCACACCGGGATTCCTCGCTTGCCTTTCTCAGCACAAGCACACGTGTGTGTGCGCGCACAGACACAGACAACCACACCAACAGAGACGGAGGAACTTTTCTGTGCTTCAAAGTGATCCTACTCGGGGACTAGTCTTTACACTCAAGGCCAGTGGTGGATGAAGAGACAGCATGAGGAAGTAGTGATCACATTGTAGTTCGTCCACTTTCATGCCCCCCCCCTTTTTTTTTCATTGTTTTTCCCACATCATATTCTAGTAAGTGCAAACTTGTGACTTCTAGTGAGTGCTTTTCATTCACCTCTACCCATGAAAGAGGAAATGATGTGAGGCCAAGATCTGATTGATTGATAAGCCGATTGTGGTTTGAATCTCGATATTGTGTGTCTGCTTTCAGAAACACACGCATTGGTCAGGAGTCAATAGACTGCCATTCATCTCTGAATGCATGACCTAGGCAGTAGGCAACGTGAACATTCCAATGCAAAACCTTCCACCCCTCTCTCTGCTGCCTCGTATCACTCCACATCGCTCTTCAGCCCCTACACTCCCGCAGCGCTCGCCATCTCAAAAATGCCTCTCCGATGTTGACCCTCATCTGATCTCTTTTTATTTAGCTTTTTCTTTGTCTCTCTCTTCTCCTCCAAGGTCTTACTTCTTTTGGCTTGTTTTGTACTATACGATGCTGTAGGCAAAAGAGGTATCGGAAATTTAGCACAAGTTGCCATAGCTCTTGACATAGCTTCTGCATGCGCACTGAACCAACACACGTAGAACCCGGATGACTCTTGTTTATACAGAGTCGCTGTGATTGGCTAGTTACGTGCTCGCTAACCCTGATTGGTTGTGTGATTCAGACCGAGTCCAGTTTAAAAAAACAAACAAAACTAAACTAAATATAAAGGGCCGGGCGCTCACATACACATTTCTTTAACGGAACCCTTCGATCAAATGTTGTTAGGGGCATTCAGAGGTCAAAATTAGTTATTTAAACCAAAATTGGGAAATATTGCCAACTGCAGCTTTAAATGTTAGCACATGTTATATGATGACATGCAAATGGGATTTTGATTGGTACTTTAATCGTGACATTTCTACACATTTAATGACTGTTACTGACAAACATCAGATCGACACAGATATAATTATAAATTCACTTATGGGAAAAGATGGAAATCATTAAAGGGTATTATAAGTCTACTAATATGGACACAACAAAACATGTTTGGCACGTGTTAAACATGTTACAGTCCCATCACTGGAGGTGCTGTCTATGTTGAAGTAACTCCATTTTCTTTCTTTTGGAGACACAGATTTGTCTTCCAAGTTTGTCACTGAGGTCAAGAGTATGTGAATCGAGGCGCCCGGGTAGCATGGCAGTCTATTCCGTTGCCTACCAACACAGGGATTGCCAGATTGAATCCCCGTGTTACCTCCGGCTTGGTCAGGTGTCCCTACAGACACAATTGGCCATGTCTGCAGGTGGGATGCTGGATGTGGGTACGTTTCCTGGTCGCTGTACTATCATCTCCTCTGGTCGGTCAGGGCGCCTGTTCAGGGGGGGAGGGGGAACTGGGGGGAATAGCGCGATCCTCCCACACACTACATCCCCCTGGCGAAACTCCTCACCGTCAGGTGAAAAGAAGCGGCTGGCAACTCCACATGTATTGGAGCAGACATGTGGTAGACTGCAGCCCTCCCTGGATCAGCAGAGGGGGTGGAACAGCGACCGGGACAGCTCAGAAGAGTTGGGTAATTAGCCAAGTACAATTGGGGGGAAAAAGGGAGAAAAAAAAGCACGTGAATCGTTTTTAATAATATCCACAACATTATCTTAACTTATTTTGTGTTTGTTCAACTCTTGCTATACTCCTTTTCTGTCCTCCTTACATTCCTTCATGCTCTTCCAAGCCATAGAAACACTTACCATGGCCTTGTCTCTTCCTCACTTTGACCATTGTAACAGCCTTTTCTCCTGTCTCACCCAAGCTACAGTCAATTAGCCTCAATTGGTCCAAAAGGCAGCGGCGAGATTATTGACAAAGGCCTCACGTGGGTCCCGTGAGTCTAGTACTTGCTTCTGCCCATTGGCTTTGAATTGAATACCGAATCGATTTTAAGTTTCTTTTAATCACTTACAAGGCTTGTCATGGTCATGCACCTAATTACATTTGCGACACGTTTATCCCTCTAAATTCTGCAAGGTCATTTACCTTGGTTGGTCTTCTGGCCTCGGTCCAACGGGTCCATACATTTGTTGTAGTGGCTCCTAGTCTCTTTCTGCTGTTAAAGCACAGTTGGGAATTTTAACGTTTTTTAAGGTTTAATCTTTTTACCTCTGCTTTCAATTCATTCGTTTCCTGTCGCTGCATTTTTATTTTCTTTGGTGTTCTCCATTTATGCTTTCATTTTGTTGAGTATATTATCACTGCTGCTGCACTTTTATTGTGTGAAGCAACTTCAACTTGCTTACTATACATACTTGTAACCAAGGGGACATATTTAACGTTCTGCAATGTTTTCCGATTTGTCTGTATGCTTGCCTGCAGCGATGGCCTTCGACATTCCGTGCCACACTCACATCATAAGACTTGAGTGTGGCATGGAGACACAATATTTCTTTTACCCAGGTACACAAAGCCTTCTATCCTCCTCGAAATGTATTAGAGCTGCCTCAGACGGTTCAATGTTACTCATCGCTAGTATAAGAGGCATACAGTTCAAGGGTATGGCCCACACAAATACATTAAGTGTGTGCACACTGTACACATTCAAAGGGGAACAAAGAAGAGTCCTACGTTTGCTTGATCACAACTGAACCCATCCCCCTGGTTTCTTCCTGCTTTGTATTCAATGGATGATGTACAATACAATGCGGCCATGCTCATGCACAACATAAAGCTCACTACATGTTGTAATTCAGCAATACTTTGATACTTTTGCTGGGTATGCCGTCTTATTTTGCGGCTGCAAGCAAACTTCAAATGCACGAGAAAATCATTGTAGTGAGAGCACATCTATAAAATGCCACACACGCAGTTACACTTAAATACACGTACACACCCTGATTTTTTTCAAAAGCCATTGTTGATCCATAGAGAACTTCACTTTAGTGGAAAGACCCAAATAACACCGCTTTCCCTCAGTACAGTGCAGTGTACCCCTGTACTTTTTACAATACAGAAAGCTGAACTCGTTTCTTCTCACTCCTTATCAAATTTCACGGGAGACAGTATTTTACAAACCAGACAACAAGAAAGGGGGACACTTCAATTACTCAACATAAAACCAAATCAAAGGTGGACCTGACGGCATTCTCAAGGTTAAGAGCAAATCTGAATGACTCCTTGGGCCTCATTCATCAATGGTTCGTACAAACAAATTTGTTATTGCACACCCATGGAATTGTTTAGCCCTGAAGTTTGTCTCAGAGACCAGTGTAGAACCTGGGTAACCCCTGAATGCAGACACCAATTGGCTAACACTGATGTCTTTGCAAGCCTGGATAATTGCTCGTTGCAAGTAGACTCGGGAAGGTTACAAATAACCATCAGGTTTTGCTGCTGACTGTCAGACAATCTTGAGAGCTAAAAAAATTCCATGGGTGTGCAAGAACAAATTTGTACGTATGAACGATTGATGAATGAGGCCCAATGTTCTTGAGGGCCATTCTGTATGGGTATATTTGGAGCACTGCGAGGACATGAGCCAGCTACCCAGACGCGCGCACACATTTGTTTTGCGAGCAAGCACCTTGGCCTACTTTACACACTTGGTAACCATCCTCAAATTCAATCTTTGAAATAATTGGCGCGAAATGGATCTGTGATTTATTCAAAAGGTCAAACATAAAAGTTAAGATCCCATTAGCAACTTCTATAGTCCAAAAGGATTTGAGTTTGATAATAGGAAAAATAAACACATGGTAAGTTGGGAAGACAATTTTGATGTAAACCCAATGATTATGCAAACGATTGAAACTGAGGAGCTCATAAAATTAAGATATCCATGTGCGAATGCCACTTTTTAAGCTTAATTTTATCATTGGTGATTCCATGAATGCCACTGAAACTATTTTAACAGCTAAAAGAAATTCTTCCTCCTTCTTGTGTAAATGCTGTGATGTCATGCAGCATCACGGCATTTACACAAATGAGCCACGGTAAAAAGAGAAAAAAGAAAAGAAAAAGAGCCACGGTAGGTAAGACTTGAAGCATTGGAATCGGCCATTATAACAATGGCCTGCGGGAAAGTACCTTGCTAGTATAATTGGTCCTCGCCGCCTTCTGAGTCTCCAGCTCGTCACCAAGCCACTCTCGTCCGCAGATGTGGATTTCAGCTTATGTGTTTGCCTCTTTTTGTGCGGAAGAGTGACACCGCCGGAGTTTCTCCGCTGTTGGATTTATGTGATGCCACGCATCACTCTTGCAGCAGACTGCATGGCGCCTCCTGGTGGCGGCAGATAGGGTGGGACAATATGAAAATTTCATGTCACGATTATCCTAGCTAAAATAATTGCGATTCACGATATTATCCCGATAATAATCAAAATATGATTAAAACTCTTAAAATATCACTAATAAATACTGGAATCTCTTTACCATACATTTTGTTAAGAGACATTTTTTGTTGCATCGCAGATAGGACACGTCTTTCTAGTGAACATCCTTTTTAGTTACACACACACACACACACACACACACACACACACACACACACACACACACACACAGCTTCAGGCCTTGACCACACGTATACGGAAATGTCCCCCTTCCGTTTTAAAAAATATTTAAGTGACCTAAAAAGCCGCTTGCGTGGGGATGAGAGGCCAGAACGTAAAGGAAAACGTTCATTTTGCAAAATATCCGTATTAGTGTGGAAAAGACATCAGACTTTCACCAACACCCAGCAGGTAATCACAATGACAACTTTCTCTCCTACAGCTCACAAAACCTCCTTCACCTTCACACTCGTCACACTGGGCTCCGGCGGGACGATTTGGATGCCATGACGGATGGGATGGAGTGGCGTCTCAGAGGACGCCATTCCTTTGCAAATCAACCAGCAAAAAAAAAATCAAACAAACGTCACGACAGTCACCAATCAGCCAACAAACCCAACACTTACCTGATCATACAGAAAAGACAGACGAAAAAAACGTCCGAAGTTAGAAAGAGTTAAGTCAAAACTCCGCGCCAAACACTCCCTCGCCACCACCTCCACTCACGATTACCCGGAACTCCCAGCATGCAATGCAGCACTCACGCTCACGCGGAACTCCCAGCATGCAGTGCAGAGAGAGCGAGTGTTTCTTTATCGCGACAAAATCCTATATCGTCGATACAAAAATGCTCACGACTTTCATAAATCGTCAAACATGCAACTTTTCGTGAAGTCTTGATATTGCACGCTGCCAACTTCTGCATGTGTTTTCATTTTCTGAGCTGGACTTTTGACGATTTAATATTTCATGTGAAACAGGCTGCTGTCTTTTTTTAATATAAATTATTTAGTTGATTATATGCTTGTTAATGTTATTCCCACATCTATGCAATGCGATTTTTTTCCCAGAAAAGCAAAATTATAATATTTTATCAAACTGCATTGAACAATATTGACCTGTTATGCTTGCATAAGCGTACTAGTTTCCTTCAGGTTTCAGGAAGATGTTTAGGTGAAAGAAGACCTAAATGAGGGAATAATATGTTAAAACATAGCTATCACTCCTATCATACCCAATAAATCCATATTGGAAGTTGACACAGGTCTTAAGACTCCTAAGCCACTCTTTGACAAGATATTTGTGAGCAGATCACACCAGGTAATAATTCACCAGATGAGAAACTCCGCTATTTGTGACTTATTTGGGAGCAGGAATAAAAACTTCCTGCAAGGCATTATTTTCAAGTAAACAAGCAAACGTCATTTCTTTAAAAGACACTGACATGCATGATGAATTGAGGTTGACAGCTGCATATTATACAGACGCATTACTGTAAAATCAGTGACAGGATCCCTTTAATAAAAGTAATTCCCTTAATGTACCGAAAGGCCTTCCCCATAGTCACTTTTCCCCAGAACAACGTTTATTCAGCTTAATTGCATTATCTCCTAACCTTTAGAGAACTATCAGACTTGGCTGACCATGAATGCAATCAGGAAGCCTTTAAAAAAAACTGAAGGTTAAAACCAATAGAAAACATCCTCTAATCTCTAACTGCAGGGTTATTCGTTTTTTGACAACATCCCATCAGCTTTCAGCAAAAAAACAGAAAACCTTTTACATGGTCCTCAAAGGGCAACTCAGCAACTTAAGATTGACCAAAGTCACCATTTCAGATAAGCAAAGGTACCCCCAAACTGCAATTTCACCACCAGGACATCTGAGACATGACTTCTGCAGTACAGCTTTTAACACCGGCGTTACAGCAGCCAGTGAATCTCAACACAAACAAGCAGACAAAAGGTGTGCACATACTAAGTCGCTTTTATTAATACAGAACTGCATGCTACAGAGACTGTACAGCATAAACATTTATTCATTACAAAAAAAAAAAAACAAAACATGGTTTTGAAACCATTTAAAATAACAGGAGGGGGAAAAAAAAGAAAAGAGCATAAAATAGAACAGGAACATCACAGCCGTTAAGGAAACATTCAAACTATTTATCATTAGCATCTTAATAAACCAGAGAAGAAATTGACAGGTTACAGTCGCGTCATGTCAACTACAATGGCACCGAGTGGATGATTCTCTTGTAGCTTTTTTTTAAATTTTTTTACAGCCTCTTGCAACATCAACATGCCTATTTTTTCTATCTACCTATATGTAGTAGTGTACTTAAAAGTGGCAGTTTGTGTATTTTTTTGTATTTAATAGTTTTTTATGAACCTCCTAATATACATAATTTGGCCCTTGTGGGTTTATACAGTATGATGTCCGTCTTTTTATTAAGTTTAAATTTTAATATTTGACAATCTGCTACCAAACACATTTGTTATAGCAACATTTATACTACATACATAGCAATCTATGTAACGTCACAGCAAAGGTATCCAAATTAATTTAAAAAAAAGAAAAAACAAACAAAAACAAGAGAGAACCCTACAGCATGGTTAGAGGGGCAAAGGAAATTGTCACAAAATTTTGGCACGGAAAATCTGTACACGGATCTACAGTCTGAGAGATGTGACTGTGCAATAAAAAAGAAGGGCTTTTAGACAATTTTCCACTACTGAAGACACGGTACCCACTGTCCCTTGTTTCAAGTTTTCTTTTCTCCTTTTGTAAAATGGCTTATAGACGCATTTCTTGAAATGAAGTTGTGCATACTTCTGTTCATGAGACCTACACAGTACACTGAGTGGAATCCAGGTTTTCAGCAAGGAAAGAAATGAACTTGTCAAAAAAAAAAAGAAAAAAAAAAGAAAAGAAAAAAAAGTCGCCTTTTGAAACCTCCTCGTAAAAATGGATCATTCATATAGAAGTCGCTTACCTTAAGAAAAAAATATTTATACAATGTAGTAAGAAAAAAAATTTGTCAGAAAGGGACACGTACAAGATACAACAAGCAATCTCTAAAGCAATAAATACTACTGGTCCTAGCGTTGTGACATTTTGTATTGAATACCCACAAATCCCCACCCCTAACCTCCCCCAAAGCCCACCCGCCCTGCCTGACTCCACCCCAAAGGTAAACAGCATAAAGAAAAAGACAACGCAATGGAACAATGCATATTTAACACAGGACCCCCCCCCCTTTATTTCTGTACATTTAAACAAGAACAAGTAACATCACAATTAAAGTTGTTCCTCAGAGAGGTGTCACTGCTAGCTAGCCTCATGCCCTCCTAGAGTTTGAACAGATGTCAAAATGATTGGTTCGCAAGCTCGTATTTAATACAAATAAAGAAGGAGAACCAACTCTTTTTAAGAAAAGGGCTCATTGAATAATCCAGCCTACCTTTTTATATCCATCTTTTAAATGTTTTTGAAGTTGAACTACATAATTTTCTGTTGCACTGTTTAACACTACAAAAAGACAAAACAAAAGTCATAAAAATTTTGGCAGATTCACAAAGCTATACTACAGCTCATTGTATTATTTCTTTATAATAATTATATTTTTCGATAATGATGGGTCAAATATTGACCAATGAACTTTAATAAAACAACAACTAAAACTGAAGCCATATGGCACAGAAACATAACAAGGAAACGATTGAACGCAAGTGAAATACAGGAAGGGGGCCTAGAAAGGTGTGTATGTATGTATGTCTGAGTGTGTGTGTGTGCAGAACTAGAAAAAGAGGATAAGGAAGAGAGAATAGGGTAGACTATTCCATGGACTTGGTCACGAGCGACAGAGGCTGAGGAGCTGTGGAGTTGGGGAGGAGCGAGTGGGAATGACACAGCGATGCCGAGGGCCGGGCCAGAGAGGGAGCCACAGAGGAGACCGGCGGCCGCGAGGACGAGACGTCACCGTGCTCCAGGGCTCCATTGTGGGAGGAGACGCCAGGCGTTTTGCTAGCCGCGGCGGCCGCAGAGTTCTCCAGCTGAACCAAAGATGGCGGTGTAGGCCCAGCCAGGGGGTGTGGGTGGTGGAGTGGCTGGTGGGCCGGTTTCATAGTCAGTGAGAGAGGTTGCATTTGTTCAGTCTGAGGTTTTGACTCTTTTGAGGAGGGGGAGGGAGCCACTGAGGAGGGGGAGGATGGGGGGGAGTCTAGTAAGCTTCCGTCCGAAGAGGGAGGACTGGCACAGCTGCCTTCACCTTGGATGTAGCGAATGCACTTTTTTTTTCTCCTGAGAGGCAAGGCAAAAAAACAAAAAAAGAACATCTTTTAGTTTCACAACTTGCAACTGCACAGTTATTTGGCACTAGCAGCTACTTGAATTCACCATTTTCCTGTTATTATAATTTGCAAAGTGCTTTTAGATGGCTTTTTTTAAGGTGCATTCAAGTGGCTGGGTAGACCTTGCACAGAGAAGAAAGACTTAAAAAGGTTCCCAGCACAACACCATCACACAGGAAAGAAAGATCACAGCTGGAGCAAATGGAGAGGAAACAGCAGGGAAATGAAGAAAGGATGCGAGAATGGTGGGGAAACAACAATGTAGATGGGATCATTTTGCTGCAATGTTTGCTCTCTGAATTCTGTGTAATCTCGGATAAAACAAAGAGCTTGCTTTTGTGCAGAGCTAGCAGCCAGGGATTTGCCTGGTCTCAACAGCAACATGCGGTGAGCAAACCTGGCTCACTGCCCTCTCCTTCTCCCCTGTATACTTTCTCTCACAGTCTGGCTGTACTCGCTCTTCTCCTGAGGGGGCCAGAGTTTGGATGCAAGGCTAAAAAGTCAACAAGATCCACACTACCCTGCATCTGCCCCAAAGACACAAGTGTGTGCACGCAAGGGGTCAAGGCATCAAGTTTGCATTTCTGCTCAGGGTCAGTACCCTCCCCCTGTCTGGTGTGCCTGAGGCCAAGCCCATCCTGCTCAGTGGAACCGTATTCACAATGCAACTCCACTCGGGGGTTAAGAGGGAATAAGAAGGGGTTGCATTTATCTGTGGTGACTCTGCTGTGGATGTTGTGTACAGATTTGGTTAAGGGGGGAATCTCTGCCCACCTCATCTTTACCCTGACCTTAGCCGTGACCCCTCCCTCTCAACTCCCAATTCCATCACAAAGATGCCTGAAGAACATAGACTATTAAAGACTGCACTAGTTTAACAGGGACTGGCAACGGGAAAAAGAGGAGAAATCTGAGGTGGTCAAGACAGAAAGAAGAAAAGTGAGAGTTGGCAGAGGCCCTTGAAAATATAAGTGTGGCTGATCTACTGTTCAATTAAAGGTAAGGCCTGTTTCTCAAGTCATACCCCTGCCTGTACATAAGAAGATAGTGGTTCTGCACAAATAAGTGAGAAAAATGGAGCGTGTATTACCAAGACAGAACTAGAATGGAAAACGGGACAAAGGATACACAATACCTTGATCGCATGCTTGAGTGAAAAAAAAGCAGGCATGCATTTTTTTTGATGAGCTCAACAATTATCCAAGAGTGCAAGCACATGACAGTGGACACAAGAACAATAGGAAAAGGTCTATAGAGGCGCAGGACCAAGGTAGACTGCTTGGCTTTTTTAGTGCACTGTACCTTGATGGCATTGTGTTAGTGTATCGATTGTTCACCAAAGGTATCAATTTGCTAGTTCTAACTATACATCTTGTTCTACAGCGTCTCGCAAGTGATAACTGTCTGTCAAACTGCTACAAATGAGCTAATATCCATTTTTTAACAGACATATTGATTCAATGTATGTGCCTGTGTAAGCTATTGATTTCTCTGTCTCAGGGGGAATTACACCAGATGCATCTTTTAGGAAATGGAGCCCAGTGAGGTCTTTTAACCTCTCGGCTCCAAAAACGAAGACTGAATTATTACGCCTTCCCCCTTGACTGGTCTGTCTTAACTCTCAGCTGTATTCTCATGATCTGCTATTATTGCTAGGTTACCAACAACGGTCTCATACACATACACCAACAGAACGTGTATGTGTATTTGGACCCACAAGATTTTTTCCCCCCAATAAAATACCAATGAATGAGTATAATTAAGCGGTTTATCTAACGGCAAAAATTCAAACACTACTCGTTGCAGAATGAACAACTGAGGGAAAAACTCACTTGTATGACCCCGAGAAAAGTGAATACTGTTAGCTAGAATGGTTTCAGGAACTGAGTAATCTGAATAACCTCTCCACTTGACTGAAAGTGTTAAGCAAAAACCATCTGACTGAAATGTGAAATTTGAGCCTAATCAAATGAACCATTACAAAAGAATAGAAATGACACATGCAGCAGGGTTTTGCATGCCTCTGGCACAGTACTGTACAATACCAGACAATGTGTTGCAATGGTTTGGTTGAGAATTGTGTCCATAAAGAGTAGGGCAGGAGGCAGTGCAAGCCAGACACAGAGAAGGGTATTACTTAGCAGAAACAAATACCTACCATGAAAATATTCCCAATTCAAAGACTGCTTGTGTCAGAACAGAAAGACAACAGGTAGGGACTAAGTAAGGGTTATCAGAGAGGAGTTTGGAGGAAGAAGAGGTGGAGAAGGAGGAGGAAGAGGGCATAGAAAAGAGTGTCATTGAGCAGGCCCTCAGAGAAAGCAGGGCCAAATTTGTAAGCATTACATGATTATGCATGGGCGCCAATTAGGACATATATGACAGTTAAGATGTCAAACTCTGCCTGAGTAGAAAATGGATTTCAGTCGCAACTCTGACCATTAGGAGTTTGGATTCAAACCTAATTAGCAAACCATGCCACTGCAGTAGATATACAAGACTTTGGTTTACATTAGATATATGGTAATCCCATTTACAAATCCATTTTCTGCCTCTTGGCTTGAACCTTGCTCTAAAAGAAAGATTCTTTGTAACTCCTCAGCCAGGAAAAGGAGCTGAGGAGTTGGCCATCTGTTTCTACGTTGAAAGGAACATGAGGTCTGAGGATTGTTTACACAAATAATCATCGAAAAGGCACTGCTTATTGGGGTTGTCCTCCCACCATATGTACTACTGGAGTTATACCTGCATGGTTTGCACCATAAACTCAGCTGGTCAAGCCCGAACAAGGCACGACACTTCTTTGGGGTATTTGCATCTGTTAGCCAAAGAGGTAGACAAAAAACGTACACACAGACAAAAAACAAAAAAACAAAACAAAAGGAAAGAAAATGGACACGTCATTGCACAGACAAAAACATGTAGCCAGGGCTTAAGTTTAGGATGGCAACACTGGGATGTCCTCCACATTCACCAAGCCGTCACGCTCCTGATCCTCCAAGCCCCAAACTGCCAGTTTAGGATTTTATGACCAACCTTAAAAGGTTTTTTTTAAAATATCCTGCAATTAAAACTCATTCATCCCAACAATTATCGGGATCAGCAAGGATGCAGTCCCTTCGTAAACGGATATGCACAGTCATACAAACACCATTCAGAGAAATACACTGGCGTATGCTGTTAATAGCCCTCTTCCCAAACAGGCGGTAGGGATCAAATGGTAGGACCTGGCAGGGTGTGGCCGGAGGAAGCAGAGAGGTGATGATAGCCTGGCCAGAGACAGAGAGAGGTAGAGAGGCAGCGGCAGAGAGCGAGGGAGGAGGTCCCAGCGTACATAACCCAGCCTTCACCTGGCCCTGGCTAGTGCAAGCACACACCATACACACCTGCACGGGCCACACCAGTTATTCTGTTGGTCGAGCCCAAAACGCGCTCGACACTTCTTAGGAGCGCTCAGGTCTGATGCCGCAACAAGGAGGGGAAGCCAGCAAAGAAGAGGAACAGAACCAAAATCGAAAGACAAAAGAAAGGAGAAATAAGGAGAAAAACAGATACCGGTGAATCTGTGAAGCTTGGCTGTGACTTTTTGAGCAAGAAAACCCCACTCCCCTTTTAAAAAAAAAGATGCAAGCCATTCTCAAGTATGGTTTTTATCGACAGAAACTGCCGGAAGAAACAGTTAGTGTGTTTCAGATGTTAGTAAAATCAAAATGCAGGCAGATGACCAAATCATAATGTAAATAGTATGATTATCAACAGGGATAATGTTTCATTAAAGTTATCTGAATTCTGACTGGAGATAAACTATACAAGACAGACAGCCTATTTGGTAGAGGGTATACACAGGGGGGCAAACGCAGGTAGGAATAATCTGAAGCTAGGGGGAATCAATGCATTATTATTTCAAAAGAAAAAGATTAATGTGGCAGCAAAAACACAGCAGTAGCAGGCTGTTAAGAAAGCAAGGGGATGAGTTAGCCCTAGCCCGGGGGGAGGGGGGGGGGCATTAAAAAGACGTTAACCTGGAGAGGGAAACTATACTCCTCGGGCCTGGCATCAAACAACGTTCCCACCTACACTGACTTGCGGGGGCAGAACAGCTCCCTGTCACTTTTTAACTCTGCCCTATAAGGGATGCAGAGCAGAAGTGGCGACGGGGCGAGTGGCGGGTCGGTTAAATAAGGATCTGAAGGTAAGATGTTTGAGTCCAGGCCGTGTCTGAGTAGAGCCGGGTTGAAGAAGGGGTGGTTGGGAGGGGGGCAAACTCATGCTGGCCTAATAGGAAAGGCACAAGCGCAGCTACTGAAGCGTATAGATTAAGGAGGTTTACCCTGACATCACATCCTTCAGGTCATACTCCACAATTAGAGAATCTAGCTTTTAACCATCTAGCCCTCAAACATCCTGCATCGTTGTTTTGTCAAATAGGGGGAAGTAATCTAAATGACTTCAACATGGCAACATGGGTAAAATGGATGTAACTTAAAGGAAATATACTTTTGCGTGGAGCCAAATAAACATTAGCAACATTTTCTTTCAAGAAAGGAAAGCGGCAAACAAATAGCAAATAGAGCATGTTTAAAATGATGGTTTTTAAGATTAACGCTTCTCTTAGTATTCTAATGTAGCACAACCATGGATAAATATACATGAATTTTGAATGAAAACAAAGAGAAAAAAAAAACAAGTTAGTAATTTAATACTCAAAATGACATTAGCACCTGTAATCGGAGGGAGTGAAAGGCAAGGGTTTGGAAAATATTCTCTGTGTTCTGAAAAAAAGAACAGATAGAGAGGCCTTGAAGAAGGGATCCGTCACCAAAACGAACGCAAAATGCATAATGACAAATTGGCATTTCTCCTTGTCAACTCACAATATGAGCAGAAGAATATGAATCATAGGAATAAAATGGATAAATAACAGAATTAGCAAACCTCCTTAATTTCAAGATGTGGGTGATTCTTTTTTTTTATGTTGATATAAAAGCATGCATGAAGACAAGCACGGGGCAGCCCACCAAACACAGGCAAACACACACATACACACGCACGTGAACACACACTGCACAAGTGCACAAGCATAGCATATCTGCAGGGTACAGGCGTTATAACACAGGGCCACACACACAACACTGGCAAAGTTAATGGCTCTCACAATGCTTAAATTTTACATTCTCAAAACACACAAATCACAGTACCAGAATGCTGGGGGGCAAACTGGGAAAAGGGGGGGGGGGTCAGGAGGGAGGTGAGATGGAGTGGGGCTTGGGGGGGGGGGTCATGCATATTCAGTTGTTATTAGCTGGGGAAGCTAGGGAAGGATGGAAAAGGGGGCTGTTATAAGCAACTCTACAATTTTAAATATTGCATTGGGTCGCATAACTATACCCTGAAAAATACAAGACAATAAACAAAACAAGCCAGGCACAATATCAAAAAAGTTAAAAAAGAAGAAAGAAAGAAAGTAGTTTGACTTTTATCTTGTGAGATGTCACATATCCCTGACACATGATGGGGCTCTTCTAATATGAGAGATAATTGCAGCTCACTTACCATTGCCCTCTGCTTGCTGCTTTTCCCTTTTTCTCTTCTTCTTTTTCCCCTGTTGGTTACCCGCCAAAAAAATAGAAAGAAAAAAATAGAGATAGACAGGAACCTTAGTTATTATATTGCAGAAGGCCCAAAACATGAAACAAAGAATAGGGCTCATCTTTGTGTTTACTTATTTATTCATTCATTCTCTCTTTGCCTGTTTTTTCTTTTTCTTTTTTTGGCAGTCTGTGCCCTCCGGTTTACAACAGCCACTGCAGGCCAGACTAGAATCCTCTCTCTCTTTCTGTTCTTTTCTTCTTTTGTTGTATTTTTTTGTCTTATTTTCCTCTGTTTTGTGAACATGCACTGCAGACGGGCTCTGATGGTCTCTGGCTGGGGAGACCCATTTCTTTAGGCTCATTGTGGAAGGCTTCATTGGTCAGCTTCATCCCAAGACGCAAACGATGAGACCATGCATTTAGATTGTGTGTTTATATGTCAAGAGTCAGGTGCCCTGAGAGCAAACCACTGGACAGGGCTTCATTTGAACAATCCTGCAGTCAGGCTTTATAAGAAATGTTTAGTTTCTACTGTTATAGCAGGGACAGGTCACTGTAGTTTATTCAGTTTCATAGTAACATAACAAAAGATCAATTTTGAAAAGAAAGATGAGCCCATGGGGAGTTGTCACTCGTCCTGCACACATGTCCTTGTGAGGGAGGAAAAAGGGCAGTGTTACGACTTGTAAACTTAAAAACTTACATAGTTGTCTCGTGCTGACCAGCCCGGGTACAGCTGCATGTGGAGCTGTCGTTCTTTCCTGGCCAGCTCGTAGTACTTGGCTTGCTCCTCCCGCGATAGGGCATGCCACTGTGCGTCAATCAAACAGCCAGACAGGAAGAAAGAGACAGAGAGCACATATTCAGAGACTTTTAACATACAGCCTGTAACATTTGTAAATATTGCTTTAAGGTTCTAAGATTGTGCCAATATCAATTTTATTAAACAGCATAGCTGAGAAGAATGGGAAAGATGGGACAGAGGATGACTTGGACTAAAGATCATGAACTGGACTAAAACCACACTTCACACCACACCTCAGATACCAGTATGCCCAAACCATATTGATTTGTTTTAAGGGTCAGAAGTTTTGTAGTAATCCTTTAGTCGGGCTTACCCTCCGCCCCAGGATCTGGTTGATGGCAGCACTTTCCTTCAGTGTGCACTCAGCCACCACCTTGGCCCGCATCTCCTTCATGTAGAGCATGAAGGCGTTCAGTGGCTTCTTTATGTGAGGCTGCTTCTTCTTCTCTTCTTCCTTTTTAGCGTCTGTGTGTTTCCTGTGGGGAGTCAGGTGTACAGGAAAATGATTGAGGTCAAACAGCCGGCCTGCAGTGAAACTACTCAAGACTGGAAGAGGAATTTAAGACAGTGCAGGACAACTCACGAGCTGTTGAGGGAGCTGATGTCACTGTGGGAGGACTCCTGCTTAACGTTGGGTGTGACGATGGCTGGATGAGGGATGCCCGTGGTGTGCAAACTGTGGTGGGGGGGCACCATGTGTGGAGGGAACCTGGAGGACAGAAGACTGTGTAAATCGTCAGAGTGGACACCGGTGAAATGGGAGGATGGAGCACATGTATTCACAAGATGGCACACCTGATAGGCTGGGACTTGTATACATTCATGTTTCAAGAAAATGTCAGGAATGGGCAAGGCAACATTTGCCAATTTCTTCCACAGAAATGAAAATGGCCTCTTGCTCTAAGACATACACTGATGATCCAAAACATTATGACCACTCACAGGTGAACCAAATAACGATAATCTCCAAACAAGGGCGCATGTCAAGATCTGGGTAGATTAGATGGTAAGTGAACAATCAGTTCTCATAGTCAACATGTTGGATGCAGGAGAAATGGGCAGGAGTAAAGACCTGCGTTACTTTGACAAGGGCCAGATTGTTATGGCCAGACGACTGGGTCAGAGCATCTCTGAAATGGCAAGGCATTTGTGGTGCTCCCAGTCAGCAGTGGTGTGTACCGTACCTACTGACAGTGGTCCGAGGAGGGACAAACCCCAAACCAGCAACAGGATGTTGGGCACCCAAGGCTCATCAATGTGTGAGGGAAATGAAGGCTAGCCTGTCTTGTCTGAACTGACACAAGGTCTACTGTGACACAAGTCAAGGAAAATTTTAAAGATGGTTACGGGAGGAAATGTGTCACAACACACAGTGCATCGCACCCTGCTATGTACGGGCTGTGTAGCCGCAGACCGGTCAAAGTGCCCATGATGACCCCTGTCCACCGCCGAAAGTACCTACAATGGGCACGGGAGTGTCGGAACTGGACCATGGAGCAGAGGAAGAAGGTCGTCTGGTCCAATGAGTCCCATTTTCTTTTAGATCACGTGGATGGCCATGTACGTGTGCGCTGTTTACTTGGGGATGTGATGGTACCACGATGGACTTTGAGAAGATGACAAGCCGGTGGAGGGAGTGTGGTGCTCTGGGCAATGTACTGCTGGGAAACCCTGGGTTTGGCCATTCATGTGGACATCACTTTGACGTGTGCCACCTACATAAATATTGTTGCAGATCAGGTAACCTCCTTCATGGCAATGGTATTCCCTGATGGCAATGGCCTCTTTCAGCAGGATAATGCACCCTGCCACTCTGCACACATTGTTCAGGAATAGTTTGATGAACATGATGACGTGTTCAAGATGTTTCCCTGGCCTCCAATTCTCCAGATCTCAATCCAATTGAGCATCTGTGGGATGTGCTAGATCAGGGGTGGCTAACCATGTGCCATGGAGAGCCATGTGTATGCAGGTTTTCATTCCAGCCGGACTCCACACCAGGTGAATCCACTGATTAGCAACCCTTCCACCAAAGAGGAAGAATGTATCAGTGAAATCATCTGGTGTAGAGTTGGGTTGGAAGGAAAACCTGCATACATATGGCTCTCCATGGTACACGGTTAGCCACTGCTGTGCTAGACCGACAAGTCTGATCCACAGTGGCTCCATCTCGCAACTTACAAGACTTGAAGGATCTGCTGCTAATATTTTGGTGCCAGATACCACAGGACACCTTCAGGGGTCTTGTAGAGTCCATGCTAGTGCAGTTTTGGCAGCACACAGAGGATCAACAGCATATTAGGCAGGTGGTCATAATGTTTTGGCTCATCAATGTATATACACATCCACAGAAACATGCACATGTAAATGCTTGGTGCTGATTCCTGAATTGATATCCACAACATAATAAACAGAAATTAGTATAATTAATCCATGTTGAATACTGTTACAACTAAACTTAATTACAGAGAACATATTGCTGTGAACCATCACTGTCATATTAATTTTGAAAAAGACATTGTGTGGGAGCAGGAAGGGCAGTTGAAGGTGCAAGGATAAAGCTCTTAACTGATAAACAACCTAAATTACCTGTATGCCAAAGCACTTAAAGCAAAAATGTCCTTGCCGTGGGTGTTACAAAACTCAATTGGTTAGTGTGGAGAGCTTTTGGTGAATGGGGCAATTGAGTGTTTTGCACACCTTCAGCTTCGAACCGACAAAAAAAAAAGAAAGATTGTGTACGTCCCAATTGTGGGACCTTTCAGGGCGCCAACTACAGTGCTGGCAGTGATTCAGGGCTTCTCAGATCTGCGTGGCCGCTCTTCAGGTTAGTTTTTTAAGGAGCAAGGCTATGGCTGCCTTAGTAATTATCTCCTACCAAAGCAAAAGAATTGCTTTGCTTAGAAGAATGAGATGTTAGGGCTGACCCTTTTTCCTATTTGCCCGCCGTCGATTACAAATATAGATGATATGATATAGCTGTGCTCTAACAAAGCGTTGGGAAAATTGCATTTTGAAGCAACTCCAATAATATGAACACCCCAGGTCAAGGTTGGGTGGAGCTGGCCCCACACAACTGTTCGGCTCCAGATGAAAGTGGTTTTAAGCACTGAAAAGGGTGTCATCCACCAATTCAGTGAGGTGCATGCCTCTTGTAGTGAGGCATGAGCAAAAATTAAAGCTTTCTTTAATCAAAGTCACACTGCCCAAGAATGTATTTATAATTTGGTCTCTTAGATCCTTTTCTGCGATATCAGCGCTGTCAATACTTGTGGCTTTTTTATTTTTCTTTCTTTATAATCTTATCATTTCATCATCACCCACATCTCTGCAGACCAAGGTCAGTAACCCTCAATAGATGAATACACTGTACTGGTCAGAAGAGACACAGGCTGTGTGTGTGTGTGTGTGTGTGTGTGTGTGTGTGTGTGTGTGTGTGTGTGTGTGTGTGTGTCATTAATTATATGTACGATTATTTGAATGCGAGTATGTGTTTATAGTACAGCATCTCAACTACACATGACCACACAAATGTGGGGAGAGGAGGATAAAGGAGAAGGAAAAAAGAAGGAATATTTTTTTAACAGCTCATTATCTGGCTGTGTCTGGCTGCATGGCTCCGAGCCAGAATATAATGATGAGGATAAACTCGCCAGGAACAACTAGTTTCTGTTGGAGGCCATCTCAGGGGAGTGCCAGTGTGCTCCCCCCTCAAACTCTTTCCCTCTTTCTCTCTCTTCCCCTCTTTTCCCCTCCTCTCCCTTCATCACTGACACACTGGTGTTTGTGCCCTGTCATTCGTTGATGGGGAGAGCGGCGGCAGCAGCCGCAGCGGTTGCAGATCGCCCATCATTAGGCTGCTGCATTCCTCGCCCGCACTTGCCCCCCACTCTTCTCTCCCTTTCTGTCTCTCTTCCTGCTCTCCCATCCTCTCTGTGCACTTGTTAAAATTTCCTCTGTTCCAAGATCTATTTTTTCTTCCATTTCTCTCCCCTCCCTTTTTCCTCCTCCTCCCTGTCCCTTCAACGCCTCCACACTCCTCCTGTTCTCTCCTCTCTTTCTTTCCCTCTCTCTCTCTCTCTCTCTCTCTCTCTCTCTCTCTCTCTCTCTCTCTCTCTCTCTCTCTCTCTCTCTCTCTCTCTCTCTCTCTCTCTCTCACTCCCTCCCCCTGCTGCAGTCACATGGCCCAGGTTATGGATAAAACATGACGGCCATCCCTTTGAAGCGCGGGGGCATCATCATCATCATCATCATCCAGGACTCATCAGCAGCAAGCGGCGCCTTGGACCAATTTAACCAACACAGAGAAGGAGATGGAGCAGGGACCCCCGCCCCCCGCCCACCCTTTACCCCAAGGCTCCTACATCTCAATCTGAAAGGTTGGAATGGCTGCTGGTGTGGAAGGGGGAGGCCAGGTGGGCTGGTACGGTGGGGCTGGGGGTCACTGGCACAGCAAGCTCAGTGTCAGCCAGTGCCATTTAATTGCCAATGTGAGGCGGTAGCCCCCCGTGCCTGTTTAATGTATAATGACCTGGCCGGCACGCTTCTCCCTGTTCCCCAGGAAAGGGGGGGGCACAGATTGGGGGGTTGGGGTGGGGTGGGGAGGACATATCAAAGGGCAGGCTTAAGCATGTGGGGTGAGGGGACCTTCATATCCTCCCACCTATCACACAATATCACTCGCACACACACACCATAAAATAATGGACTTGTACCAGCTCACACCCCCATTATCAAAATAATGTCTATCATTTGCTCCTGTGACCGTCTCGACTCTCTTCGGCTCCTTCCCTCGCTCCTAAAAGAATGTATATTTTAAAAGCAGCTAGGTCTAAGGTGCTCATTGAAGGTCTCTGGGGTACAGGAATGAGGGCTCCCTCTCTGAATCCTAATTCAGTCTGGATATGGCACAGGAAGACTGGTAGTGAAGCAGGGCTCTCTAGTGAAGACCTGAGCTCTCTAGAAAAACACAAGGCCAGGATGTCTTTCTTCCCAATTCCATACGGTCACAACAGTCCCTACAAGTTGTCTCTTTTATCAAAATAGTGTAGTCCATATTTCTATACAGAGCCAGGACACTGAAAGCCCTGAAATGACTGTCAGGTTCCTTCCAATATAATTAGTTAAATCTTGACCTTTGGTTTTTAACTAGCTGAATGGGGTTTCCCCAGATTGCCTGGTGAATTCAGCGGTCTATTTAATGTTTGTTTTTTCCTTACCATGGATGTGCTAAATCTCCCCATTCTGCAGAGAGCGCCCAGAGCCCTCACCTATTCAGTTATGTTAATTCAATTAGGAGCCTCATCACAGGGCATTAGCTCTTCCCAATGGCCAACCCACCCAGCGCGCACGCACGCACACACACACACACGCACGCACACGCACACACACACACACATGCACACACACATATAGCTGGCAGATTCAATTAGCTGCACTATAAAATAAACTGATCACAATATAGGGGCTGTCATTAAGGGACCAAATTAGCAGTCACTTAAAGCCCATGTCAGCTGGATGCTACTGCTACATGCCAGTGTCTGGGCAGCAGCACTCTCTGACCTTTAGCACCTGAGATGTGCTTAATCTGGTTAGGATGGAGTGGTGCTCCAGAATTGGGTTAAAAGTAAAGTTTGGAGCTGAAGAACTGAGAATTGTAATTACATTTAGACCATTAAGACTGGTGGGGGCCAGAACAATCTAGACCAGAAACTGCAAAACTTTACCAATGGAAAAGAGAAAAAAAACAAAACAAAACCCACTGTTCTTGATTGATAAGATGACCTTGTTGTCAAGGCCGAAAAGGTCGCAAATAACGTCTGCCCTCCTGCTCTCAGCATGATGCTTCAGAAATGCCCCTCCCTACCCACATGCACATGATCCATCATTGTCAAGGAGGTCTAAACATGCCACCCTCAGGAGCTGTTTTTTTCCAGTCAGGCTGTGATTAAAGTGAGGCTTGGCCTTGTCCGACCCTGGCTTCTTGCTTTTTTTTGGGGTATCCAAACTTACAATCACAGGTATTTTGTCATCAGCAATTAATCCTCTCTATTTTCAGCCAATAAAGAGAACCTCGGGGGAACAATAAGCCGTTAAACCCCAACTGACAACAAGACATGCACACAAAAGACCAACAAACACACCTACTACCCTCATGGGTGCACTTATGTCCAGAGCAGCACTGGAGCTGGACCAAAGCACTAGCCAGATATCAAGCCCTGGCATATGTATCCTTTAGCCCTTGTCAAAGTGTTGCGGTGTTTTGTTTATCTGTTTGGCTGCTCAGACTCACAGCAGGGACATGCCTCGTCTTATTTCAGAGCTGCGCAACGTGCAGCAGGGGTAATCGTTCCTCTGGGTCCTCATTAGAAAATAATAAATATAATTAATATTTGAGCATTCTAGCTGGAGCCCACACTGGAGAATTGGCCTTTTGAACAGAGATGAGCAGTGTGAGCCCTCCTAAAGGGGGACGCTGCAGCTTAGTGTCTATCAGTTCAGAGAACAAGAGAGACAGATTGTGTGCGCGTGCGCGTGTGTGTGTGTGTGTGTACTAGCCTCCCTGTACAAAAATAAGCATGTATGCACATGTGCACGCATGTGTATCTCTCAGGGTTCAACTCACCTTGACATGGATGCGTTGACAGTGAGCGCAGTCGGATAGGGGTGTCTGAAACCCCCTGTTGTGATTGGATAAACAGGCTGACCTTGCCTAGGAAGGGGGAAAGAAAAGAAGAAAGGAGAGAAGGTAAAGGAACAGGGTTGATGGGAGAGAAGGTAAAGCCTTCTGTGTGTGTGTGTCTCTCTCTCTATCTGACTCTCCTCTCCCCGTCGTGGGCCTCTTTATTCTCATTTGATCAGGACAAAAATCTGGGGGATTGCAGAGTGCAGATCAAAGAGAGGAAAACTCTGAACAATTTGAATGCCACAAATCTTGATAGGAATGGCTAATTAAATTTCATAACCCTTCGCTCGGTGTCGACGGAGTGGGGCCCCCTTCCTCCCCAAGCTGGAACTAGGTGTTTTGTTGTGATAATTAAAGACGAAGCGCGGGTCTCTTTAATGGAGCCATCACGCTAATTGAGGTCTACACATCCAAAGACAAACAATAATGAATGTAAATTTATACCAAAATAAAGTGCAGCGAATCAAAGGGCGCCGTGGCTGCGCTCGGGGCCTCTCCCGGTATTTAGATCGCGGTGAGAAAACATTAAATTAACAGAGCTTAATTTGTAGCCTTTTGTCATATTAACAAGTGTTGACAAGAGTTACCAGGGGAGAGCCCCCGTGTGGAATTGTGGGTAAAATACGGGCAATCACGGTTCATTACGCTAATTGGACCATACAGAGACATGCAAAATAGCATTCGTCCCAAAGAGGCAAGCTGGGGTTGGTGGGGGTCTACGGAAGCTGCGTTGGGCCTCTGTGGCCTAGAAGTCAAAGCTTTACTGGAAAGTAGAAAGGAAAGAGAAAAGATCTGCTCTGTTTTCATGGTCAGCCAGGGCTTTTACCGATTCTGTGGCACTCACCAGATTCAATAAAGGACCAAGAGAATTTTAAAAGAAAATAGATCAAACTAAAATACAACAAATAAACAGTGTTATCTTACATAGTGGACCTGAAAAGAAAGGTTATACCTTCTATGAACATTTTCATCATTTGCTCCTCAATGAACAGAATCACAACTTGATGAGAAATATTGTTAATACAAATCAGTCTTATTATTTGACTCTGTTGGTAGCATTCCTACACAACGGGTGAGTGAACACGGTACAGAGAGTAATAAAAAGGGGGTTGCTTACTGTGGTACTAACCATCCTAGCGGATGGGGGATCTGACCAACGGTACCGGGCGACAGTGGGTAATAAGGTGATATATCGGGAGGATGTGGAGGTCTTGGAATTCCTGGAGAAGAAAGAAGAGAGAAGACGGTAGGGCCATGAAATGGCAGCAGGGTGGTGGTGGTGGTAGTGGTTGGGGGTACAGGGGAGGTGAATAAACAAGGTGAAGGCAGAGAGAGACCGAAATCTTTGTCAGCTGTAAATTCATCTTTGCGACAGTTTCACAACTGAACCGGGCAGACATCACAGGAGTGCAGCTGAGAGGAGGAGGAGGAGGAGGAAGGGGGGGGGGGTGCTCACATGTACACAGCGCTAAATTCACACTTCCTGATCAAAGGCCTTTGAGGCAGCAGTGGCAGAAAGTGCTGGGAGAGGCATAGGGGAGAGAGGCGAGGAAATAACACCAACACGATCCTTGTCACATTTTGTCTATTGAATCAGAAGATTAACAATGGAAATTAATTGAGGTTTTAGAAGTGAACAAAAGACAATAATGTGATTAGGGCTGTCACCGTGATCAGAGAGCTGCAGGGCTATAAACACCGAAGCAGCCTCTTGATGCACACTGGCTTATGGACTGGGTTTTTTTTTTACCTGAAATCACACAGGTAAATATCATGATCTCAATAATATGCATATCCCCATGAATGAGCTGTATGTCATATAATAAAATCAGCTGGAAAACGGTAACTTTTAAAATTAGTCCTTTGAATGTGACTCAAACAAATGACAGCTTGAACACCTGAATCACATATTGTATGTTGTATCTATTACTGACACCGTTTAATGGATTTCACTTCGACACACTAATAACAATGTAAAGCTGGACAAGTGTAGGAAGTAGTGGGTACATGGGCTCCTGTCTCCTTTTACTAAAGGCATTTCAATGGTCCAACTTATCCTCATGTTTAACAAAAGAGACAGCAAACGCTTTGTTATCCGCCTACTGACAAATAGTGACAGAGATGTCCAACTTAAGGGAAGCTCTCGTGGAGGGCATCGCTAAACGATCAGAGTCCCCAGCATTGCCTTCACTTTCTGTGGCAGCTGACAGGCAAAGACACGGCGCCTTGAAAAGGTCTTGTACACAAGGCTGCTTTAAAAATAAACTTTCTCTCTCAAGACAGACATGAAACAAACGACACTAGATGAGCGGTAAATCACAGCAGGTGAGCATCTGTGCTCCACAAGCTGAGAACAAGGTGACTTTTTTTCATTTGTTTTTCTGCTGCGTTCTTTCCGAGCTGGCCTGCCGATGCAGCTGCTGGTGCAAAACGTCTCTTGGCCACATCCAACGCAGACAAGTTGGGCTGGGTTGAGCAGCTCAGCAAAACTAATCCTGTCCTCACAAGTGTGTGCTTTGGCAGTGATGTCAATCACATCCAAGGTCCCAGAGCGGAGCCAGGTATCCAGGTATTTTGGACCAAGAGGTTTCTGTTGGCAGCAAACTATGGTGCCTTTAGTACAGGTTTTTGTTTTCTTTACCCCCCTTTTTTTTTTACCCCCAATTGTATCCGGCCAATTACCCCACTCTTCTGAGCCGTCCTGGTCACTGCTCCACCCCCTCTGCCGATCCAGGGAGGGCTGCAGACTACCACATGCCTCCTCCGATACATGTGGAGTCACCAGCCACTTCTTTTCACCTGACAATGAGGAGTTTCACCAGGGGGACATAGCACGCGGGAGGATCATGCTATTTCCCCTGTTCCCCCTCCCCCCCGAACAGGCGCCTCAACCGACCAGAGGAGGTGCTAGTGCAGCGACTAGGACACATACCCACATCCGGCTTCCCATCTGCAGACACGGCCAATTATGTCTAGAGACGCCCGACCAAGCCAGAGGTAACACAGGGATTCGATCCGGCGATCCCTGTGCTGATAGGCAATGGAATAGACCACTACGCTCCCCAAACGCTGTACAGTTTTTGTGTAAAAGAAAATACCTTTACTGGGCTTTGTGTAAAATTAATCTGGAGATTGGATGATGCCAAAATAAAGAAACAAACTATTTGACAAAAGGTGTTGAAAAAAATCTTCGTGTTCTTGGACTACTAATTGTGTTAAGTTTTGGTAATAGGAAAGCGTTACCAACATTATCCTATTGCCACCCAGCACTCAAACTCCAAATATAGCTGATTAATTAATCAAACACTAAGCTCAATTAAGCAGCACCATTAAGCACTACATTACACAGCAGCAGGCTTGTTATTGCCCCTTTGTAAGGCCCATCATAATAAGAGAACATTATTACCTAAAAACACAATCTAAATTCACTAGAGACTGTAGCAATGCATGTAATTATTCACTGTACAGAATGCATTAACCTGAAAGGTTGTACTGAATGAGAAGAAAACCTAAATGCTTGGTAAAAATGGTTGCCAAAATGAATGAAATTGCCTAAAAATGTTCGAGGGTCATGTGACCTATTGTATTAGTTAGTGAACACAGAGCCGGTAGAGCATGAAGGGCTCTAAAACTCCTGGATCAACAGGCGGTTAAGACCACAGGACCATCCAGAGACACAGAAGACCCTGTAGTATTTAAGGGATCAGATTGCTTCACCTATTTTAGTTAAGCAGGTATTTGATACCTACATATCACACAGTAGCTTATGTCTTCCACTATGAACAATGAGAATTGTTGGCCGGACCGGCCGGCGGGCCAGCCCTGCAAACACGGATGTCCCTGACTGAGCGACCGTGTTAGCGTGACTGAGTGATCATGTTTAGAGTGACTGACTGAGTGATCGTGTTTGACACGATTGGGCTGCTGGGTCAGGTGATCAATTACATCAATGAAGTTACATAATTGGTCAGCCGAGTGCCGAGAGGCATGAGGGAGAGTGCACAGCACCCCAAATAACAATCCCTCTGACGAAACACTCAGACGAATTCACAAAAGGAATGCGCAGCTTTTGCGGCCGCTAAGCCTGCACAAAAAGAAATAGTGTAATTCTCCAAGCGCCCACAAAGAGTGAAATGCACTTCTAACTGTGCTTTCAGGCAAACAGCATCTCAGTGCTCTGGTGCTACTTACACGTACATAAATTCGGTAATATGCATGCATTTGGTGCAAAATTGGCCCCTTTCTATAAAAGAGCCTTATTGTAACAAAGTCCTATTCACAAGCTACAAGAAGTTAAGAGTCAAAATTAATAGCGTCTTCAGAGAGTTAGTGGTAACTCATGCCCAGACTTTCCGGTTATCATGGCAGTAGTGATCGTAGCCAGGTGAAGGCATTGTCATGCCAGGTGTGCTTGTGAGCAGATATTTTGCAGGAGGATATCACTTTTTGATCTGAGACCGAAATCATTTCCAAATACAGGATGACATCAAGGATGACATTGTACATGCCTACTGTGTTCTTAGTGCAAAGCCACCATTTATACTTTGCCACATGGAAAATTACAATCAGACGCAGAACAAGAGCAAATTGCAATAAGCTGCAAAACTTTTTGGGCGTGTTTGTGACTTGGACCTTGAGACAGGGCAGACAGTGGTTGCAAGTGATGCACAATTCATGGTGCTATCAGCGGCTGCAATCCATTCTTTGTGGATTCACCTGTCAATACAGAGTGAGTCTTAGAAAAACGAGACACCCGCAGATAGAAACAGATGAAAGAGGAGGGGGAGTTAACAGACATTTAGAATAGGTATACTAGTGGTCCGCGGTGGTGTACCGGTCTAAGCATCGGCTTTGTGTTGATGCAGTTGCCCACTGGAGACTGGGGTTTGCGCCCCGGTCTCGTTAGATCTGACTAATGCTGGACTCGATGAAGCAGCAATAATTGGCAACGCTGTCTTTGGGAGGGGGGTGGAGTCGGCTTGTGTTCGTCACATGAATGCGTCTGTGTGTGTGTCGGAAAAAGCAGTGCTTCGGCCTGGACTCGCCTTGTCACGAAAGTGGCGAGGCGTCTCCTTCAAGACTGCCGGCCGGAGAGATGCAGTTGGCGAACGCATGTAGTATGAGGGTGGGTGTTTGAGCTATTAAAAAAAAAAGAAGGGGGGGATTGATTGGCCACCAAATTGGGAGAAAAAAGGGAAAAATCAGAAATAAATTTTAAGAGAAAAGAATAGGTATATTTACAATTACATTAAGTTCTCTTTCAAATCAAACATCCTAAGATATGAATGGAAAGTATTGTTCTTGCAACTGCATTTACAACCTTTTTTTACTCAAACATAGCTTAACTATGTCATGTGATATATTACTTCAGTTCACTTTAACACCAAATATTATTGAGACCACTACAGAAAATTGCAGATGAACACTTAATATCCAGGAATTCACATTATAGACACTACCACTAACTAGCCCTGTAAGAAACTGGCCACAATTTCCAACATTGATCAAACACGGTCCAGCCATATACGAGGTTGTGGCCTAGTCTTGTTGTGTGTTTAATTGGAGACAAGATGGACAAGTTTTTTGTTCCTCCCCAAGTCACTGAAGATGGTGCATCTTTATTGCTCTCTGTTCAGTGTGAAAATCTTCCACCACAGTGGCCGTCTTGTTTTAGGTCTTGAGAAGACGAGATGCCATCCATCTTGAGCAGTGTTGCTTGTCTGGTGATGTTTTCTATGTTTTATGTTAGCATCATAAGCTGCTACCCATGTACATGTCTAAGTTTTTGTCGATGATGGATAAGTTATTTTCCATCATGATCAGAAATGCTTCATGACCAACATAGTGAAATCAAACAGTCATACAGTACCATATCTAGTATTCTTCAGCAGTGTCTTGTTATAATTGCTAAAAAAAAAAAAAACGGGGGCAGGCATTTTCCTTTAGATACTGTACCCTAAAAACATCTTGTATGTCCTGTTAGCATTGCTGGCACTTATGAACTAGCACGTTACTAATGAAAAAGCTAATGACATATTACTTGGCAATACTCCAAAGGGTCTTTTTTTTGTGAAGTGAAGGGCTGACACACTACTCTACCCACATTAAGATAAGTACCAAGCAAAGAATTTTTAAGTCCTCATGAAGGGACAGCTGTGCTGTGCGCTTCAGTCCTACCTGTTTTAGGGTCCACGTCTGTCTGTAGGTGGGGTGGGGGGTTCCCCGGTGTGAAGTGCTCATTGCTGTAGGTGATCAGAGGCGTGAGTGGGTGCACATGGTGAGGGTGCTGTACCACTGGAACCTTATTAGACTGATAGAAAGACAAAAAAAAAGAAAGAAAAACACAGAGGGAGGATGAGAGAAGAAGACAGCAGAGAAGAAGGGGAAAAACAAAACACAAATCAGTGTTAATATTTGGGTTAGAGGTTGCAAGAAAAGATTGCAGGCGCCAGCCACAAAATTGCAAACTGGCTTGAAAGCTCTCCAAATGAGAGCTATCACATTCTGGATCCTGTCGGGGAGGCAAACCACTAGCCCAGAGAGAAAATAATGTGGTTTGTGATTAAGAACACTTCTGTGGTGTCACCCTGGGACACAGAAATGCAATCAAGGCTCAAAGGGGATGCGGTGGTGGTGGTGGTGGGGCATTTCACATTTGGAGCTGCTCTGAGTGACGAGGCACTTTTGACCACAGCTGCCATGATCGATCATCTGCAAACCATCTAATCAAGCTAGCGTGTGTAAATCCACAGTCATTAGCAGTGCTAGTCAACACTTTGCTCTGCTCTCTTGCTCCTGGCTTCCCCTCTCCCTGCTCTGGCGCGTTCTCTCAGTCTCCACTCCTCCCCTGCTCCTGTCTCTCCTGCTTCCCTCATCTATCCCCCCCTAGCCCCCTGGGGCCTGGTTCAGGGAGGGCAGGGTGTATTGTAATAAAGGGGTTAGGAGGGAAGAGGTGGGGGGGCGGTTGAAAATCCATTTCTGCATTTTTGCCAAATTAGTTTTAGCTATGTAATCTGCTCTTTGTGCTCCTAAGTGGCACGGGCCCTTTTTTTCAATTACCCAAAGATTACATTGAAGCTTTAGGGGTGTGCTGCCATGGGCCCCTGTGTTAACGGGAGCTCAGCCCTCTCTCATCGGCCAAGGCTGGGAGAGACACTAATACACGGTCCCCAACCACAAGATAACCAGATTAGAGTGCTGCTGTAGATTAGACTGCTTTCGCCTCTTTACCCACATATCCCCGTCCTGCCCTCAGCAGTCGAAGAAGCAGCACTAATCAGGCTTATCATAACATGGATGATGTTGGTCAGGGGCAGAGGAGATGACAAGCTGCTGCTGCTATGTGTGTGTGTGTGTGTGTGTGTGTGTGTGTGTGTGTGTGTGTGTGTGTGTGCGTGTCTCTGTGTGTGTGTGTTTTAAGTCTGCTCACTCATACACCAAATACCCTCATTAGCTGCCGCAACCCAAGCCAAAAAAAAAAAAGATTCGGTGTGGCACATTTCAAATAGACTTTGAAAAGCATTAATGGGACTAGATGTTGGCAGGGGGAGGGGGGCACACAGAAGATGCTCGGTTGCTTAATGCTCTTTGACTATACAAATGCAAAGCTGTGGGCCCTGGGCAAGACGCTGAAAACTAATCATCCACATGGGTTGGTTGAGGCAAATTAAAAGTGAGCCTGTGTGTGAGCCTACTGCACTAACAGTACATCCAGAGCCCTGGACTAATTCTAGGGTGGCTGGTTACAGTGTTCTCTCTCTCTGTCTATGGCGCATACAAGCCTGGCCATCTCGATCTCTGTCCTCCATAGTGACGGTGAGGTGGTGGGGTATGGGGGTGGGATTGGGATTGTGCTGGGGGAGGGAAGGCGTATGTGTGTGAGGAGGGGGGGGGGGGTTAGGGATGGGTGGGGCATTCCCCATTGCCATGGTCCCAATGAAAGATTAATGAACCCCAGCAGAACTCCAGGGAGGCAGAGGGACTCCGGGGACTCATTCACAGCCCTGAGCTGAAAAGGCTGGGGAGGAGAGGAGGTGTGTGTGTGTGGGTGGGTGGGGGGTTGTTGGTGGGATGGGAGTCATTAAAAAGAAACACAAACTAAGGCATTCCTCATAGACTCTTGATCTGATGTGTACATCTAGAATAGGGAAAAAAAGAAAGGGGATAGAAAGATGGTGTAAAAAAATTGTGGCGAGGGTTATGACAGCTGCCAAATGCAACCGATAAGCTGGCCACTGGATGCTAGTGATGCCCCTCTCTTTCTATTTCTCTCCCTCTCTCTCTTCGCCTCTACTAACCTCCTCCTCCACTGCGCCCCGCTCCTCCCTGCAGTAATGATGTGAAAGAATGTCAATTCTCTGGGCGCTGAAAAGCTTTAGTGGCAATTTAAATGAGTTCTTTTGTGCAGGGGCCCTGGCCACTGAGGGGACAGTTCAAAATCCCCATCCACCGAGTCCACGTTTAGACAGAGGGGTGCAAGAGGTGGGGTGTGCGTTTGTGACCGGGAGAGCGAAGCCGACCGATTTACATCATAGTCACTTGTGCCCTTTTTTCTTCCTCTTCTTCTTCTGAGAAGTCCGGAATGAGGCAAATATCAACGGTCTGGACAGACAGGCTGCCCACTGCTTGGCCTCCAGCCACTACACCAGACTTCCAGCGGAGAATGGGGAGGGAAGGGAGGGGGCAGGAAAAAGTGGTGCGTTGTATCCGTTGCTGCTCTGCAAGGAAAGCTAGACTGCCCTGACAAACTGTCCTCTCCCTTTCTAGAGACTCACCTTTTCTCAGGTTTACATTCCTTTAGGATATCCTCCTTTGACTGTGTCACGGCAGTATTACAAGACACACACACAATACTACAAGACCCACAAGACTGAACATTTTCAAACACTACACAACCATGGTTTCTGTGCCACGTGATCACTTGATAAAGAAACACACACTTTGTCTTCCTACACTGACATTTAGCCAGGACAGAGTAGGGGCCTAAGGAAAGTGGCCCCCTGACACCTGCCTTAGCCGCCCTGGGACAATGCTCACATCCTGCAGACTTCCCTGGCAGGTCACAGGGTACTTCATCCACACAGAGCCCAGAAAGCACATTGCAACAAAAAGCAGGCAACGTGGGAGGCTTTACTCTCCCGTGCTTGACAAAAGCTGCACAAGAACATTTCCTGCCCCCCCCAAATCACATCCGTCCCACCACCTCCCTCATCACGGCAGACAAAAATATAAACAGGGACACTTGTCGAAGACAGTCCAGCACAAACAATCACAAACAAACACACACACACAAATACACACTTGCTGCACATACAACACACAATCACCATGTCATAACAGTGACTTTATCATTTGATTTACAGCCTCCACCAGGGATTCCACGCCTCCGTACTACAGCAGCGCTTTCGTGTGCAAACCTTGTTAAACCCATCGACTGTCTCGCAGCACATTAGGCCCATACTGACCAGGCAAGGCTAGCAACAACCCCGCAGAGCCATGTGTGTTCTGCTCAGACTGTGGATTTGAAATGCAGGCATCTGTCGTCAGACTCAGCCACCGCTGACTGCTGGTATTTATTCTGAGCCTGTGCACCGTTCTATTTTGTGCTCTGAGGCTTCAGAGAAATGAGGCCTTGTTATGTGCTTACGCATATGCCGTTATTCTTACAGGTCAGAGAAGTCACTTAGCCACATCCGTTTACGGGATTATTCTGTGGTTCATTTGCATTGGACCAGGGACGGGACGATATAGGATTTTATCGCAGCTTGTGATTAAAAAGCAGTAATGAAAAGTTGACTGTGGTGAATGTCTGTTAGCGGGATAGCTGTAAATAGGGATAAACGTGAATATCCTCGCGAGTGACTTGAAAAAGCTGTCTAGCTCTCCCTCTCTCTGCACTGCATGCTGGGAGTTATGTGCCATAAATCGTTTACGTTCGCGCATGCGCGGCTCACATCTACAGCTGCCAGATTAGGTTTCTGGCACGGAGTTTGGACTGTACTCAGAATGTTTCTAATTTCAGAGATTTTTTCCCCCTCTTTTTCTTCCATCTGTCTTTCCTGTGTGATCAGGCAAGTGTTTCTTCTGTTTGTTGGCTGATTGGTGAGTGTCCTGCTGTTTTTTTGCTGGTTGTTTTGCAAAGGAATGGCGTCCTCTGAGACACCACCGCCATCCATCCGTCATGGGATCTGGATCGTCCCGCTGGAGCCCAGTGTGACGAGTGTGACGGTGGAGGAGGTTTTGTTGGCCGTAGGGGAGCAAGTATTCATTGTGATTACCTGCTGGGTGTTGGCAAGAGTCTTCTGTCCTCGTTTATTTTTTTTACTAAAAAGGAAGTTCACTAAAACTAGGTTAAAACCTAGTATATGGCTGGACTGGGACTAGATTTAGAAAAGCAGCTGTTTTTGCACCGTTAAGTTTAAAAAGTGGCTGTTTTGACACTGCTTCCGTTAACAGCAGTTTTTAGACCCTGATTATTTATACAGTTAAATAGTGCCAATTTATTTTTCATATGAAATAATCACCCGGCTAAAACCACTGCTGCCATGATCACTGGCAGGCCTGGGTGTGACACCCCTTATAAATGTGCTACAGTTACCACCAGCTCTCTGAAGGCACTATAATTTTCACTCTGTGTGAAAACTCTGCGTGGCTATTAGCGCTGGTGTTTGTGAATTGGCCTTATATTGCAGTGAGGCAACTCAGTAGTATCCACAAACAGCAACATATTACATTCGTAAGCATGCAAATCGCTGCGTTGATTCACAGCCAACAGGGAAACTCCCTCTTCCGTGTTTACCGGCGACGTCATTAGTTGGCTGACCAATCGTGTAACTTCAGTGACGTCATTGGTCGCCGCTGGCTGGAACTGTCATTGGTCACCTGATCCAGCGGCCCAATCGTGTCAAACTGATCATTCAGTCAGTCAGTCACTCTTTTTTTTTAAATTTTATAAATTTATTTCTAGTTTTTCCACTTATCCCACCCAATTAACCCAATGGCATATGGCCGGAACTCTTGTCAAATAACTCCCCTGGCTCACGTTTCCACAGGAAGGAGATAGTCATAACACCAGCTTCCTTCAAACTCGTGTCGGCTGCTCTCACTACTTTACACGCTGAAGCCTCACATGGATTGCATTACCTTCAGGCTGCGAAGGAGACGTAGTGAGAATGCTTTCAGTTGCTTGGCTGTAGGCGCCCGGATGGGCCTGAGGGGTCGCTGGAGAACGACAAGTCCCCGGACTCGCCGATCTACACCCACTATCCCTTGGGTAAGGGTGGCCTAATGAATGCCTTACCCCGTGGACGCTCTGGGATACGAACCTCCCAGCCACATGACGAGCGGATTGCAAGAACGGCGGTTTATTCCGCTCGGCCATCAGAGCGGCCTTCAGTCACTCACTCTTAACTATGACCACTGTCAGTCAGTTAGTCAGGGACATTCATGTTTGTAGGGCTGGCCCCACTGGCTGGTCCAGCCAAAAAGATGTGTGTCCTATCTTTGATGCAATAATAACATTTGTTTCTTAAGAAAATGCAAGGTAAAGTGAATCCAGTATGTTTTAACAACATTTTAAGAGCTTTAAGCTTATTTTAATGATTATTGGAACAATATTGTGAATCGCAATTATTTTGGCCTGCATAATCGTGACATGAACTGTTCATATTGTCCCACCTCTACACTGGATAGCTATGACCCATCGCCTTTTTTTTCATTTTGTCCCAAATCTGACAAAAACAACAACAGCACAGGCTTAACTTTAAATATCTAAGGCTGGAAGATTTTTGACTTGGTAAGATATTGTCTTAAAGTGTTGAGAACCTTCAAGAAGTGGACAAGTGTAAGACAGCTTCATTTGAGGCCTCTGGGGTAAAGAGGAGAAAGGGTGTGTGTGTGTGTGTGTGTGGGGGGGGGGTTGACAGCAGGACATTGAGGCTGGACAGAGAAAAGCTGTCGGCCTTGCATTTCCGCCTGGTGGCACCTCAGAGGGCCAGTTTGAAGCCTAAATGTGAAGGTGGTGACCTTGCAGGCCCTGGGGAAAGATTGGTGGGAGTGGGTGGGGATGGGTTTCTCTGCTTCATGTCATGATATGATGAGTTGTCACAAACGGCTAGCGGGGCACTAATGAGTCGTAGTGGGGCTGGGGCAGGAGGAAAAGTAGAGCGAGCGAGCGAGAGAGAGAGAGAGAGAGAGAGAGAGACAGAGACAGAGAGGTGGGGTGGGGGGACTGACAGTGTAGTGATGGATTGGGGTCCTCTCAGGCCCACAAATTCCAAAGTAAGCAGAAAAAGCTGCCAGAGCACCCTGAGCCTCTCCAAGAACGTGCCAGTGGCCCGCATCCAAGGCACATGCAGTGACACTGTGCAGAACACACACACACACACACACACACACACACACACGCGCGCGCGCGCGCTTGCACAGTGCTTGGGAAAAGTCAGGGAGAGGAGGGATGATTTGTGTTTGAGTATGGTTTATGTGTGGGTGTGTGCGCACACTATTTGAGCAAAACAATCGTACAAACTGTGCTGCCATCGGCGTGTCACCGTCCAAACAAGTCAGTCAGCATCACAATATGTTGTCTTGATAAAATCTGTGTGCACAGATGAGTGCCGTTGTCCTTGGGGAAAGTGTAGAGTGCCCCCTCCAGGCTAAAGATTCTCATCTTAAAGCGAACCCCACGTTTGCTTAAGGATGAAGCACAGACTCGCCCTATTACTGCTGGCCCACAGTCAAATCAATTAACACATTTAGACAGGACTATCCAAAGCAATACTACAGGATTATTATTGATAAGAGAGTATGAAATGGTTCCAAAAAGTGGTGCTTTATCAAGAACTACAAGCATATTATATATATATATATATATATATATACACACACACACACACACACACACACACACACACACACATATATATATATAGCATTGATTAAGGGGAGAAAAAAAAACAATATGCCTGGGTTAAATCAGGAGAAAAGTATCCATAATATCAAGAGTCTGGGGATCCTGAGCCGAGGAAAATAATTTAGAGAGCAGATATGGAGGTGTTGATCAGTTTTCTCCAGCAGAGCGTCTCCGAGGGCAAGGGGCTCCAGAGACCACAGTATATTTAAAAGTTAATCTATTCACTTTGCTGCAGTGACATGCCGGCTGCTTGATCAGAGCGCCGAAGAAAAATATTATGTGGGCCAGAGCCTTTGCTCCTCATCCTCCTGCTCTCTTCACTACCACTCAAGTCATTCGTCACCATTTATTTCTGCTTCCCGTCTTTTGATAGTCGGCTCTTCAAATAGAATTGTAGAAAAGACAATTCGATATGTCGCAGATTAATACGCTTTGCACAAATGGCTTAAATAAGAAGGAGTCGTTTGGAAGATTTGTTGTATTCTGTAAAGCACAAATCACCTCTCACGCACGTGTGTT